>NW_009209794.1:8127-32544 GCF_000690835.1 Fulmarus glacialis
CATGCCCAGGTAGAAGGACTCCCAGTAGGGATGGACACAAAGATGAACATGTGGAGGTATTGCACTCCAGCAAGATGTGAAAAAATTCATCCAAAGTACAAATCCTGGTATGTATCCATACATATGGAAGGTGAATGTTTATGTTTTTTAGTGTAAGTCAAAAATTGCTGGACAGTCTGTTTTCCTTTGGAAGAAAATTATAAAATTAAATTTTATGAAACAACCAGTGTTTTAAACCTGTGGACAAGGTGAAATGGCAAATGCCATGTGCATGAGAGTGGTTCTCATCAGTGCAGTTCTTTGCTGTCTCTAAAGCCGTGCAAGCTGGGGCTGTGGGTGCAACTGGAGACATGCAGCCCACCTGTGCTATAGGAAGGTTATTTTGGTCTCACTATCAGGTGAATCTGTATGTTGTACAATATTGTATATATTCTGCCAAGCTTTATGCAAATAAAGAATGCAACAGTCATTTATTTGACAACAGCGATCATAGGTGATTCTATGAAGAAATTTAGGGAAAATCTACAGAGCGTGTTGTTTTGACTACAACCAAGTTGTAGTTCTGACTTGTCTCAGTCGCTTTGATAAGTAGTCTCTCATTAATTTAAAAATAACCAGTCCAGTTAAACAGCATGGGTGTTGGTCAGAAATTCCTGATTTCTCATGTGTACATACACCATGTCAGACTCACTGATGCAAATACCTGGATGAATCAGTAAAACAAGGCTGGACTAGCCAGGGTTGATACAGGCAGTGTGTCCAACATTTAGTTGTTTAGGCAGTAGCTCTAATTCAGAATTATGATTTAGGTGCTGAATGTGCTTGGTTTTGAAAGCACACAGTCTTTGTTAACTTCAACAGAAACTGCAGGATTCTGCTATACAAAGCAATGAAACTGCGAGATATAATCCACTGTTCAGAAAAGTCAGAATATATTTTTAAGGAAATCTCTTTTGGTAAATAAAGGCACTGCTGAAGCAATAGGAGTGATGGAGCATGTGTAAAACAGCCTAGGGAGACCTGCACCCTTCTGAAGCCAGGCAAAATATTTATGTTCGGGTAACACCGTCCATGTTTACCCCCAGCACTGCTGTGCAGTATCACACCTCGTCTGAAACCAGCATGCAGTGAAATAGGAAAGTGCTTCTCCCTTCCCAGCCCTGAGGAGGAATGCGGCCTCTATAAATGCTGAGGGACTTGTTATTTTACACAATAAGATTTGCTCATGTATTTTGCTAGAAATACCAGGGCTAGAAAAACATGACAAGCAATCGTTCTACACTCAAGACACCCATCTTTATAAATTATAAATATAAGCACTTTTCAGCTGCAACAGTGAGACTCCTGGAATAAAGACATTTTGAACACTGGCTGTTTCCCTTCAAGTAATGGAAATTAAATGTCAGAATTACCTGCTCCTTTGCTGTCAGAAAAATGACATGTGAAGTGAGTTGAGAGGAGGTATGGAGGTGCATAAAAACCTAGATGAATGGAAGATGATCAAATGTCAAGTTTAAAATTTGTATTATCATCTGTGTTCACAAGAGTTTGAAAGCCAAAGCCTATGTGCCATCTCCTCATGGATATGCCTCGCAGTCAGAGGACCCTTAACCTGAGTGAGGTGGCTGTCATTTGTCTGTGAATCTGTGGCCAAGGGTCAGGAGGAAGAGCAGAGTCTGCGTAGTTTGCCATCACTTTTGGGCAAAGAGCCCTTTTCTCATGTCAGAAGCAGACGGTCCCTATGTGAGGCCCCATGACACCAGCCCCCCAGTTCCCACAGGAGTTACCCCCCTGAATGCAAAGTGCCAGGGCTGGGGAGGCTGGGCTGTGGCTCAGGCTGGGTTTGTGCGGGAAGATCAGTCCATTAGTGACATCTCCCTTTCCCTCACCTTCCCAGCCCGGCCTGAAATGGGTTTTGCTCATCTGTTGCGCATTGTAAAAGCCCCTCGGTGCTCAGGGAGTAAGGAAGCAATGGCAGCCACTCTTGTTTAACCCAGCACTCTTGTTCTGTCATCCCAGGAAACGCCATGTTATGTCAGAGTCATTTCCAGACTGTAAGCAGTAATTGAAATACCTACAGAGAAGGAAAAAGAAAACCGGGGTGTAACTCTTCTCAATAGCATCTGATAGCAGTTGTGCTCTGTTTGTCATGTGCCATTTGTTCCATGCCAGTATTGCATTTATATAATCACTTTTCTTAGTGATTATTATTTTTTTTTCTACAAGAGGAGCTCACTTTTACAGTATCCATATCCCGATGTCTGAAAGCAAAATCCACTGTTTTCCAGCAACATTAGCAAGTCTTCTGTTCAGGCATCTGTTGCCGGGGCCCCGCTGGAGGCGATTCAGCCTGGTCCACCAGAACCACCTGCTGAAGCTGCAGCTAGTGAAACCAGGCTCTCCCTGGTTCCTGCTCCCCAGCCAGGCAAGGGAGCTGCAGACCTTCTATTGGGCTGCACGGGTGCTGTCTTCTGTAATCCTGTCCCAGTAGAGCGAGGCCCAAAGATCCATCTCCTGTCTAAGAAGAGATTCAGTCTTTCCTCACCAGTCCTTGGCCTCATTTGTCTCGATCTGGGAGACTGTGGTGGGGATCACTCCTTCTCGTTAGAGGTGTTTGATATTCGGTATAGGGCAACTTTCCTGGGCAATGGCCTCATTTTCTGCCTCCAATAGCATTTGTGGGTGTGTGGGGAAAACGTGCCATGCAGACACCCTTTCCCTGCTTTCCTCTTCCCTCCATTTCGCACATGCGTCAGGGTTTGATTTGCAAGTTGCAAATAGTTTTGTGTTTCAGGTTACAGAAGGTGTTTCAGGTTGACTTTCTTTTGGTTAGAGCATGTCATTTCATTGCCCAGCCCTCCCTGTGTGCTGCGTAATCTCATTAGAGAGGCTGGAGAGAGACGGGATTCATTACAGCTCCAATTTAAAGCTTGGGTAAGTTTGAATTCTACTGAAAACAGAGTTATCCCTTGTCCTCAACCTCTGGGATCACTTTGCACACCAAAGAAAAGCAAAAAGCAAAAAGCAAGAGAGAGGGTTTAGAGCTATAATCCAAACTGCCAGGAGACAAGACATTTCAGCTAATGACCATATAAATTGCGCTGTTCCATTTTGGGTATGAGGCAGGTGGGAAACCTTTCTATGTGCCACTACTGCGGTGTTAAGCTCACTGGTTCAGGCTCACTTTCTTTCTTTCTGGAAGGAGCAGAGAGCTTGAAAGGGACACAGAGTCCCTCATAGTGCTCCAGAAAACATCAGGATCAGAACAGGACCCCAGTGGTGATACCTGTCTGGACATACTGAGCAGGTCTGGGTATTGTTGTCCAGTAAGTGTGTGGAAGCAGAGCTCTAAACAGGGTGAAAAATAGCTATGTGGGGAAGGGGATGGCTAGCTTGGGTGCACAAACTACCTCGCACGGATGCACCTAACATGAGCTGTGGTCACAGCCGTAGGTAACTTTGACAAATTGTTGCTATCCTGAAAAAAATGAGCACAATCTACCATGATACCATAGTAGAAAGAGGCAGGAAAACATGGGGTTTTTCGCCACAGACATTGAGCAAATATAAGATGGCAGTCATAAGCTAAATATGTTTTTGAAACATTCAGAAGTTGTCTACCCAGGGAGACAGGTGCTTCCAGTTCACTGATTTACAACGCCGAACAGGTCTGTGCATGGCATGTGCATTTTGAATGGCAAAGGAAGGATGAGTGGCTAATACAGATGGTATATGCAAAAGGTGATCATTTTTCTAAACGAGCTGTGGGTCTTAATCAGAAAGAAGGTCTAGCAGTGCCATTAAAAACATATCTATTCTTCTCTAGTGTTGTTCTGAATGTTATGGTCATGATGATTTTAATCACTTCTTACCTGTTAGATCTTTGCAAGTGAGCAAACTTGTTCTCTAAATGTAATCTGGCTGACCTTGTCCAGCTCCCATCAGGTCTTCAATAGCTGGATTGATTGCAACCGTTCTTTAGCAAAGCAAAAGGCTGAGGACACAGTGTTTGTGACACTTCTGTCCTGGGACCCAGGGAACAGTACAGGTGAGGAACCAAATGGGGAAATAGACTGAATATCCTTGACTTGATGGAACTGTTGGAGTTGCTCCTCCTGAAACTAGTTGTAGACATGGTTGTGAATTCAGAGACATGGTCTCTGGGTTAGTTCACGAGAGCCAAAATTTCACATTTTCTGATTGCCTTCAGTACCAGCCTTTCATTTGTGCTCTCTGATTCTATGAAGCACACAAGATAGTGATTTGAATATAAAAATATTTTAAGCAAGTGTGCATTAATGGTTTCAAGAGGTCCTCGATGGAGCTGGTGTGAAAGACAGGTTTATGGGGTGAGCAGCTTCTAACAGTTGGAAAATGGCACTCCTTCTCTTGCTCAAGTGGTCAATCACACCCCCTGCATAACGTTCACAGGATGTGTCTCGAGAGCCCAACCATCTTCTGCCTTCTGGCACATCACTGGAAGTGGGGACTTAGCCAAGACTGTGGCTTGAGAGAAGGAGATAAGGAAAATCTTGTATCCCAGCTGGAAGGCTTTCTGTCAAGTGATTGTTGCACATGCTGTTTCTTATATCCAAGGCAAAGTAAAAGCTCCAAAGTCTCAATTTGTGGATCCAAGACTGGGCTGGCCAGGAGGGGACATCCAGTCACCCTGCAGATCCATGGAGTTCCCTGCTTTTTGTTATTATTATTATTGTTATTATACTTCATCAGATCCCCATTTTGCATGAGCTTTTGCATACTCTGCCAGTACATTTAAACAAATGCGTGTGTGTATGTGTGTGTGAGAGAGCGGGACAGAGAGAGAAGTGACAGCGAGAGCTTGTTGATGGCTGGGATTCATGGGAGCCCCAGAGTCAGCGAGAACCACTGTGCTCAGTGCTGTACAAACAGATCCGATGCCACTGTGTGCTCCCGAGGAGTTCAGAGCCTGACTGTACGGTCTTGTCTCCACAGCCCTCAACACAGCGAGATGGAAGAAACTACAGAGTGAGAAGGAGGAGCTGGAGAGGCGCTTTGAGGAGGAGGTGAAGCAGCTTCGTAGGCAGCAGCAGGAGGAGCTGCAGGCGCTGGAGCAGCGGCTGCAGGAGGAGTACAACACCAAGAGGGAGAGCCTGCAGGAGCAGCACAGGCTGCAGCTGGAGCAAGTCAAATTGCAGCATCAGGATCAGGTCAGTCTCCGCCTGTTCCCTTTGAAGAGTAGACCGTGCCAGTACTGAGTGGGTTCACGTAATGAAATGTATTGAACACTCCAACATGAAGACACTAGTAGCGAACTGACGACTGGAAAAATATATTCCTGACTATCTTTACTGCTTTTCCTCCCTATTATTGCTATTGGTATTTCTATATAGTAGTACATTACATTGCCATGTCTTGTCTTCGCATGCTTCCAGATATTTTACAACACAAATATTAAGACTAGCTCTGCTCCCCACGCATACTTGCTCCCCAACTCACCTATTGTAGTCAATTTACATGAAACCAAGGGTTGAACAAGAATCTGCTCAACACAGGTAAGGCCAGCAGAGCCCTGCCCATCGTTATTTGCAATGCTAGTTAAAGGGCAGTACAGTGAAACGATAGGGCCCATGCAACACGTAGCCTAAACATCAAGCAGGTAATACACTCTGGGTTCCCCGATTTCTGCTCCACCGTTCAGTCTGATCTCTTAGATTGTATGTACCAAGTCTCCTTGCTTTGCTTTCTGTATGTAGGTAGGAATAGAATCATAGAATCATAAAGGTTGGAAAAGACCTCTAAGATCATCAAGTCCAACATACAGCTACTTTGGTCTTATTTTTAACAGCTGGAGTGAACAAACACTGTAATTCACCTATGGGCACCTCTCACATGGTGGCAGAACATCCTGCTCTGGATTATGGCAATAATGCCTTTACCTGGCCTTTTCTCATTTTGCATTCAGTGAGCAGTGGATACAGTTCTGATTTTTCCAGCTGTAACTCTTACCCATTGCCCAGCACCACAGTTTGTGAGGGCTTTTCTCACATGAGTATCTGCCGCACTCAGGTGCGCTCTGCAATCTGTGCATCAGGCTTTGCCACGCCGCAGGCCCCGCTGCCGTGGGTATGTATGCCACCCAGGCACCTGATGCAGCACAAGGGCCATTTGTCTGCGAAACGTGAGCCCAGCCAACAGAGCCCCTGTTTGCCAGCATCCTTCTCTCCGTCCTGGGGATTTTGCCAATGCCCAGGGCTGCTGGAGGTGGTGGAGGGTGAATTTTTCACTCTCTGAGGCAATGTAAATTGGCAGCAACAGTACAGTGCAGAGGTGGTCTGTGAGGCGGATGGATGTGACTGAAGGTCGAGGAGAAGGTTTTATGTCTGCGTGCTCTGTATCTCAGGGTATCTCCAGTGTGCATTCTGGGGCTGCTGCCTGAAGCAGGAGCCTGTGGCCAAGGCTCCAGAGCTGCTCCCCACTGCTTGTGGCTGGGGAGCGGGCTGACAGCAGGCGCTGCAGTGGGCTGCAGAGCGCAGACATGCCCCATGCGGTTCCCAAGGATGATGACAGCACTAGCTGTGGGCTCAGAAGCAAACCAGCCCCATCAGAAGAGCCTGTGCCTGAGCTAATTTAGACCTTTTAAGAGGTAAAGGCTGGTGCAGCACTGTGCGGCCATAGCTGAAGCACCTCCAGGAGCCAGGGAAAAGGGCTAGCCTGCACTGAGCTCAGGGGAGAGGAGCACCACCACAGCACAGCAGAGACAGCAGCCCCCTGTCTTTAAGGTCAGCTATTTGTAAAAAGGGAAATGACACCATTTACTGTCTGTACTTGAGATACTGTAAAACGCTCCTGGGATGGGAGTGCAAACACAAACCGAGATGACAGTTTTATGTCACTCATGTCACAGCTGCCCGGTGACGCTGGGTGCAGCGTGGTCCTCACTGGCACGTAGCTCAGACAGCCGTGTCGGACAGACAGACGGGTCCCAGCCTGTGCCCCAGAGTGCCTGCTGACCTGGGTACTGCCGTGCAATTTGGTTTGATTCTTCAGTAGGGGGGGGCTGAAGGGGGTTTCTTGGCCTAGGAAAAGGAGAACTTTGTTAGTCTAGGAACCAAGGTCCATAAGGAATAAGGATCTCTAACAGCTGCTGACCCAAAGGGTTTGTAATCCTCTGGTTCTTCCTTCCCCTGCTCAGAGAAGTGCCCAGCTCAGAGCATGCCAAAACGAGCAAGCCTGCTCGAAGGACCGCAGTCATTCAGCTTTGACACTGCTGAGCTGGTGCTGGTCACAGCCAGCGTTAGAGCAAAGTCACCTAACCCATGAGCTAAAGAGCTCTTAACATGGGACGTGAGAAGGGCCTTGTCCTTGAGCTGTCCATCTGCATGGGGGAGTTTGAGCTTGCATTCATGAAGGCAATAACTAGCAAAATCCTTTTAACCACGGATCTGCATGTATTTCTGTATCCACACATCTGATTTGGAAGTTAGTCATCCCACTTTCATGGTTTCCAGTCACAACTTAGTCTTCCACACTGTATTGCTGTAGTCACCGTTTAATTTAGTACCAGGTAGCTGTTGTTTCTTTGGATACACAGTTGTCAGGTTTTGGAGACTCAACTGTCTCCAGGGAGGTGAGGCAGCTCTTTCACTTGTAGCAGAGCATGAGAGCCAAACTCCTCACAAACTGGTCCTGTGTGCCAATGCATCCCAATATTTCTCGTATGTCCTTGCAGCTAAGGGCAGAATTGCAAAGTAAAGGCTGCAATCCTGGCTTGCCAGTGTTTCTCGCTTGAGCTGGTCAGCTCAAGCTGTTTTGTCCACCAACTTATTGAACTTCTCCCACTAGAGCCTCCCCTTGATTTTACTTTATTAAGCCTTAAAAATCCCACCTGAGCTTCTTTTTATAGCCAGAAATAACCATGACATGGGTTAAGTGTGTTGATCAAGCCTATAGAGTAAGTTAGAGGCGAAGTTGGAATTAGCATCCAAGAGATCTGCTTCCCAGTGCCAAGTAGACTATCTGCTATGAAAAATTGCAGACAGGAGGTCACGCTGGAAGATTAAAAAGAGTCATTTGGGATGTGGATATGAAACACACAGAAGACAGAAAAAACCCTGCAGACCATTTGGAACATATTTAATTGGCTTTATAGATAAATAACCTGCCAAGGGTGGTGGCAGCAAAAGGAGACCCCTTCACCTTCTGAAGGCGTTGGAGTTGAGCATAATCATTCCTATGGAGTGCTGCTCAGCTGAGAAGCAATTAGCATATGAATAAAGACTTAAGCAAGGGCGAGGTAAAGAACGTGGCAATGCTCACGAGGTTTCAGCGCACAGATATCATATACAAGGACATCGTGCTCTGGGAAAGGTCAAGTGATAGTCCCTATCCCATTAGTAGCCCATTGAGTCATCTAGTCCTCCTTTCCCAGCTCTTCCATGCAATATATCAGCAGGCTGAGTCCCCATTGTTTTGCAAACAGTTCTTCACCACTGAGTTGTCTCCCACATTATTATGAAAATGAGTTTGGATAATTTTAAATTCCGTGATAAACGCCTATCTTTCATTCTAAGAGCATGCTTTCTCTAATATGGTTGGAAAATTTGCTTCTGTTGGGTAATCTAACACACATATGTTTGACGGTTAAATGCAGTGAAATAACATTTATTCCAGTCGAGACATGCTCAGCTGCAATAACCTTCTACCATTATTTAACATAACAGTAAGCAAAAAAGCTGTTTAAAGTCAAGTCAACTTTGCAATGAACAGCTGTTTCATTGTAAAAGTAACATAGTTTGATCCTCTGCATTGCCAGATATCACAGATAATGTTTTAAATGTAGGGAATAAGATCACTGTGATTACAAAACCCTGAAAAGCAAATGGATGCATTGCATCGATTCTGAAACTGCTCTGGACCACTGACTTAACCTTGATCACTCTTCTCACTGTATTTTCTTTAATGATGCATATCAAAACACTATCATTAGGAATCTCACTTTGCCTTTAGCAAAGTCTAGTAACAAACAATGTACTGAAGGAGTCCCAAACCCATCGGGTGCACAGGAACACAGGCTGCCCGCAGTCCTCTTCCAACTGCATCCCCTGCTCCCGTGATGGCTGTGTGCAGTGTGGTGTGCGGTGCAGTTTGTTGGGCAGTTTGCAGCAGCAGGACCTCTTTCTGGCCTCAATATGAGATAGGGAAAAAGTTTTGTGGCTTCACTGTTGACGTGCTTACTTCCACACCAACCTGAAAACTCTTGTGTCTGCACTGAAAAAGGTGCTGTCGTATCTTTCATCAGTTTATTGGATGTGGACTCAAAATACATGATTCAAGAGGACATAGGAATTCGGGTATTGATGACTTTGTAGGATACTCTTTTCAAGTAAAAGTGTGATAGATTGCAATTCATTTTACATACCCACTGATAATAATTTCAATGTTTCTCTAGAAATAAATATTTTACAGTTATGAATAATTCATAGGCACTTTCCATGGAAGTTAATTCAAGACCTTACAATAAAAATCATTGCAGCAAAGTGCCGTGAAGACAAAAACCAGGATGGCTCAGAACTGTGCATGTTTATCTGACCATCAGAGGGAGTCAGGTCATTAATAAAATTGAGATTAATGGAATGTTGAGATTTCTGAACGTTTCATAAATGGCTTCTTCGCTTAAGGGTTTTTTGGCCTTTTGCTTTCTTATGTACCTCTTTTATCACCATTAAGTTAAAAGAACAAAAATACTATCAGCAGTGACTATACGCTACTACTCAAGGCGTCAACACGCCTGTTTCGTAATGAATAAAACTGGCTCAGGTGCTGGAAGTGTCACGCTCCCTTTACTGTTTCCAGCTCATTGGAGCTCTCTACCAGTGGCTTATCAGTGTGCCACAGCATGTCTAATCATGCGTCCGTGTCTCCATTCATTGTCATTGGAACAGGTGGAAGATATCACAGCTGTACACGAAGCTGCGGTGTTACAGTTGGAAAATAACCACATAGTCGCTATTACAGTACTGCAGGATGAGAATGACTGCAAGATTCAAGGTAAGCCAAAGACAAACCAATGGCTACAGAGCTATTCCAGAGCAGGAATTAGCACTGTAGTGAGATTGTGTAAGCCTGGATTTTCTTCCTCCAGAGCAGATGATACAGAAAATTTGTGTTGGTCTAGTGCTTTCACGTGGGGTGGACCACCAGGTTCATGCTAGGGGTGAGGGAGAGCTGTGTGCAATGTGTACAGCATCTAACTTGGACCTGAGACTGTCTGAGGGGTCTTTGGGTCAAAGATAAGTCTTTCTCCATGGGTCACTGAACACAGAGTCCAAATTCCACCTCATTTCACACACAGCCTTTTCTCAGGAGCCTAATCTTCAGGTGCTCAGGAGGCTAGAGCTCATTGAGCATCTCTGAATTTATGTGATTGAATGCCTACACTGCTTCTAAAAACAAGACTCATCATTTTCAGTAGCAAAAGTCTGTCCATGCTGAGCAGACCAAAGCCACACGCTGGTGGAAATCTGCACCTCAGCACTGTTATCTTTATTTTGTGTTACAGACAGAGCTGTTTCCTCCCTTCCAGTTCAGTATCTAAATACATGTCTTTGTACATGCTTTAGCTGACATTTAACAGTTATCTGTACAATCATCTTCCTCTTCTCCCTCTTTTTTTTTTAAACACATAAGCATGAGGGTCTAATTTTTAAATAGCTCTAGTAGGTTTTCCCACAACTTTCCCCAAACTGAGCGATATTGCTTAGCTCTGCACTGTGTCAATTAGAGACACAGTCCAGAGCATAACGTGAGCTGACAACAGTCTATTCCCCTCTCCCGTAGGCAGAGATGGTATCTAGCATACCATTTTTAAATTAACATATACAATTTTAAAAATCAAAAAAAAAAAAAAAAAGCTGTTCCTTGCTTGATGATATTCTCTTCTGTCTGTTTTTGTTAGTATTTTCTGATAATAAAACTTGGCTGTGGTTTATCAAGGCTCTGGTGGCCAAAGTTTGTGCTCCCTGCTCCTGGTGTGGGTATGAAATGCCCTCCTGTGCACGGAAAAGGCATTGCAGCATCTGCGGTCTAGTGCACTGTAAACAGGGCACTAGAGCGTTAGTATTATTACTGCTGTTATTGTGGCTAGTGAGCAATGGTTAGAGGGCAGAACTGCATGGGACTGGGGGTAAAGACACAAAAAAAGTGTCCGTATACTAAAAAGGTAGGTGCTGCTACTGTACTGAATGACAGTTTGATGCCATTGGTTTAGAGATTAAACTTTATTCCACTTTGGTTATTAAACTTTTGGTTATTATTAAGTCCAGGGTGAGTTGTTCTAGTAGTGAAACCTTTAATCATGTAATACAAATAGAGGACTTTTTTGTCTTTGGGCTCTGTCAGTCTCACTAATGGAATAAACCTCGCAGGTCATCTGTCACAGCTCCTGGAGAAGCACTGCCATTTGCATTTTTGCATCTGAGTTGCTGGCCCCCCTCTCTATCTCCCCAAAGAAATTGCAACCCAAGCTTTTAAATACATCTAATTTAAAAATCTTTGATTTGGGGATACGACTCTGAAGTGGTAAATGACCCATTGTCAGACTGACCCTTTTCAGATCAGAGCCCCCAGGAGCTGGGAGTTCTGAGCAGTTCTGAAAAATCAGAATCTGGTGATGTGGAAATAGAGGTACCTGCAAACCAGTGAAAGATCAGGAAATCCTGATTCTCAAAACAATTCACCTAAGGTCACAGAGTATATTACTACCAGTTTCCTATTCAACCTCCATGCCCTAAAACTGCATCCTTAATTGCACTTGACTCACGATGTCTGTGCCCTCAGACCCTGGTTTCCTTGACTTCACTTAGCAATGTCATGTCTGTGTATCTTCCCCAGAACTGAATACTGCTCACAAACTGGAAAAGGCACAATTAGAAGAGAATTTTGAAAAACTGCGGCTGTCACTCCAGGTTAGCAGTTTCATTATTTCCCACCCCTGTAACGATGCTGCGGAGCAGCTGACGGGGCAGCGCCAGCCCTGTTGCCAGCTGCCAGCACACCAGGCTGTTGCTTCTTACCAGCTATAGTACCTCTTGTCCTCCGCCTGTCCAAACTGGGATCTAGCAGCAAAGGTGACCCCTCAGGTTTTTTCCTCCCCCTTGGCTGGTTCAGCAAAATACTATCTGAAAAAGAAGAGAGGGCAAACCTAAAGGGAAGAAAAGGCAGCTGGATAAAGCAAAGAAAGGTCCTTTTGACCCTGCTGACTGCCAGCCCAGCACAAGGAACAAAGCTGAGCTCTTCCCTGCATGGTGGGGAGAGCTCTGGCACCTGTGGTGGCTGTGAGCATCACCTTGTCTACATGGTACCTCCAGCAGGCACCTCTTGGGCTCAGAAACACTGACCTCTCCCTGCCTGCTGTGCTTTAAACTCTTCCCCGCTGCCTGAATGTGGGGGAGCCGGTCCCGCAGCGTAGACACATCTCCATTCCCACTGGAGGGCAATGCAGTCCCTGATGAGGGATGCCCCAGGGCTGGCCCTGCTGTGCTATGGCCGGCCAGGGTCAGCCCTGCGCGTCACATCTCCCACATCCCACTATTTAACACCAAGCTCAAAATCGTCTTGGCTTTTTCAATCCTTCTGATAACTCCATGCTGTTCTCACTCTCTAGATGAAAAAATCCCAAGGAGGGGAGGGCAGAAGCATGCCCCTGTGATTCACGCTAAGTTTGGAAATCTCTGTGTGAAGAAGTAAAGATGCTACAGCAAATAATGCAAGCTCTGTTTGATTGCATAGGCGGAGATGAATTACAATTTTTAAAACCCCTGACTAGCACATACTGTTGCACGCAGCAACTGTCACTGCCTTCCTCATGCGGCTGTGAGAGTTCGAGGCATGTCAGCAGTTTTGCAATAAGCACTGATGTAATGTTACAGCCAAGAAATTACATATATGAGAGATAAGAATACCAGTTTCACAGCAACTGTGGCTTTTGCAGATGCTGTATATAGAGAGGTAACAGGAATGCATTTGATGGTAATAGAAATATGATTGCTTAAAATAACATGTTGTTCCTGTGTATAGCTCTGAAATGAAACGACGATCATTTAAAGTCCACACCACTAACCCATCGTTGCTTGTTACCATGTTAGAAGTCTAGAAAGGTGAAGGAAACAGGGATGGGGTATCTATCGCCTCATTCAGACGCTAGGGACTGCACAAATGCTCTCTTTCATGCCTATGATATAAATGCCAGCTCTCTTAAGGAAGGACATGCTTGTTCTCATCCAGCCCAAGGTGATGGGGTGATTTAGCATCAAAGACATTTCATGAACTAGTGCCAGCCAGTGTCAGCCAGCCGCAGGCGTTGCAGGAATTTTGGGATTCCCTGAGGCACCGGGTTATCAAAAACTCCACTGTATGTTCAAGTGGCCTTACGTAAAAAATACCACCTTGTGGGGGTTTCTAAGCCTTGAACAGCTCCCCTGGTGCTTTCACGGTGCAGGTGATTGACTTGTATGAATATAAGAGGGGTGATAACACAGTTGGTGTGTTCATTGGTGTGTCTCCCCTCCAGGACCAGATAGACACCCTCACCTTCCAGAACCAATCTCTTAAGGCCAAAGCAGACCGATTTGAAGAGGCTCTGAAGAAAAACACCGAGGAACAACTGAAGGTAAATGGCAACTATAACTATACAGTCATGAAGATACGTGTTTCTAAGTATGACTCACATCATGCGATTCAGTGGATAACAATGGGATCCTTATACCAGGGACTGGGGGGGGCAGGTCCCAACCAAGACCCCAAACCTTGAGCTCTGAGGAGGAGTCAGAATCTTAGCCTAGGTCCATCATTTTCTGAGTTTACTTCTTTTTCTTTATTCTTTCACTGAGCACTTATAGCTCTGTTTCCAAAACATTTCATTAACTCCATCCAGTATGTCCTTATTGCTCTCTATTCTTGTTTCCCTTCTTCCCCTTCTTCTTCTCTTTCTCTTTACTTTTTGTGTTTTCACATTTAGGTTTCTTTTTTTGTGCCTTCTGAACCAACTTCTTTGATATCCTCTGTATTCCCTCTTTTTTTTTTTGGACTTTCAGGGGACAGCCCTGTCATATGAAGTATTTATTCAACTGCTGTCTATTGGGGCCGTGCTGTTTATTTACAGTGTGTAAGTAAACACACACTGCAATTATTTATCTGAAATGAAATAACCCTGAAATGACCCTCCAAAAAGTTTTCTTTTAACTTGGGGCATTTTGCTGTGTTCACAGCACAACATGGGCAGCTGTATCAACGTTACAGAGGGGACAAAATGAAAATAATGGGGTGGGCAAGGGGCTCAGTGAGTTTTTAGATGAGAGAACCCCTTAGGAAAGGAGCACAAATGTTTGAAACAGGCTTGGCCATGGGAAACAGGTAGCATCAGTCCCTTTCCACCTCCACCGCAGTATTTAGTTTACATGAAAGGACAAATTCTGCTGTGTCACAATGATGTTAATGCCAAGTACCATCAGGCAGTTCACTGGAGTGAGTTACACTGGGAAAAATCCAGAACAGCTTAAGTCAGCGACAGTATTTCATCAGTATAATTCAGAGCACATCTTTTGCCCATGAGCTGAACCCTGGTATCCCCTACATCTGAAGTTCTCGAGCAGAGGAGGAACTTTTTCCCGCCAGATCTGATCTTTGTTGACAGGCACTGTGATGCAGTGGTGCAGGCAAGCCAGAACACTGTAGTTTTCACCTCCAGCCCCCTTGTCCAGTTTCCTCAGTTTCATGTTTGTACTTCTCCCAAGCCAAAATCCCTGCACAATTATAAAACACCTCATGCAGTTCCCAAGCTATGAGTAGGAATGAGGTTGCTCAACAACCTGGCATCCCATCCTTCTAGCCATTAGGCTGGTCAAAAGAAAAGTACCATTGGCTAGCCAGCCAAAGGGATGGTCTAGGAGAGAATATCAGGGTTCAGCTGGGCTGAGGAGGCCCAGGTCCAGGTGGTTTTCACATCACTAAGACTCCTAAACCACCTGGTGCATTGAGGAAACTTTATCTTATGGCTGAAGCTGCATTTATGGCTGACAGATGTCCAAATCACTGGTATGTTTCCTAGATTGTACGAGCTCCATATCTGCACTTAGAAAAAGATCTGAAGAGCTTAAAACATGTTCTGGAAATGAAGAACCATCAGATTCACCAACAGGAGAAGATGATTATGGAGTTAGAAAAACAGGTGAGTTGTTATTTTTCTTCCAGAGGAGACATCACAGAGGTAGAAAAGTAAAAGTTCGGCTACAGCAGATGAACTTAAAAGGGGTGAGAAAACACATGAGGTTGGGGCAAGACACAGTCAAAGAAGTTCATAAATGGCTATATATTGTGGTGTTCTACTGTCAGCCTACATAGCTGCTTCTACTATACCATGTCTCAGGTTTTCACTCAGAAATTGGGATCTTTTCCCATCCCTTCACCCACCCATGATACCCTTGATTTCTCCCACATATCCGTTGATCTGTACTGCTTTTTCATGCAATACCTGCTCAGCCTGTTATGTTAGACAGCGAGGCGAATGGTGTAGGAAGAATGGAGGAAGGGGAACTTTGTGGTACTCCAAGGCTTCATTTTGTACACCAGCCCGCACCATACGCCCCTACAAGAGTCAGGTAATCATTTAGGGCTGGAGAGGGCAAGTGGAGGAAGATCAAGCCGTGTGCGTCTTGCTGCTGCTTGTGCAGGCATTTAGGAAGCTCCCAGCTGCGAGTATGAATTAGCAATATTCAGAAAGCAGTCCCTAGCAAGGCTTACACTAGGAAAGGTCTCTCCAACCCTAAAGTAATGCTTTTCTGCAGCCTATGCTGTTTTGTCATCCTTTGCTTGTGGGGGTCCCTAACAAAGAACTCCCCAGTTCACCATCAAGTACATTTTTTATTGGAAAGGGGATTCATTTTGTAAGGCATAACCTACAGTGACAGTAAGCGTATCGTGCGGTGCCAGGATGAGGCACTACCTCAGCTGGGGAGCCGGGACAGCTGGTTCAGCACAGCATTCAGCAAGATTTGTTTCCATTTACGGGGAAATTTGAGAACTCAGATGATTATTTTGCTGAACAGATGCTTGAGTAAGTGGATGTAGAGAAAAGTGCCTCTTCACAACTGAGGCTTGTTAACTGCGCTCCTTCCAACATGCTGCTCCTGGAGCTAAGCCAGCGTCTGAAAACATGCACTGTAGCGTTATACTGAAAAAAAAAAGTAAACAACAGCCTACATGGTTCCTGGTCATTTAGCTGCTTTTGCTAATTAACCACATATGAACACACAGTCCTGCTCCTGCCCTTTATCACAGAAAAAAACACTGGGTCTACTGTGGTCCAAAGGCACAAGTGCTTTCTGTTTAAAGACCTGCCTTTATAAGTGCCAGAACATCTACAGGGCATCTCCAAATGCTCTGAAAGATGGGGTGTCTCATAAGGGAGGAGGAGGACATTTCAAATACAGGGTCAGGCTTGGCTCCTTGTCTGCTGAAAGGGAGTCTGGAAATGAAGGTGGCAGGAGGGGAGTGGTATAGGGTGAGGGTTGCAGTGGAGAGGGAAGGAGATGCACAGGTCTCTTCCCATGCTTCATGTTGGCATAGCTACTACTTACTAAAACTATTGAGGAAGCAGAGAAGGTGCCCATGATGGTGATTCCTCTCTCAGAGCATTTCAAAATGGGGCCAGAATCCTTCTTCTGCTCTAACAAAATATACTGGGATAGGCCAGAATATCTGAGAATCAGGAGTATCCTTTACGGTTACCTGCATAGACTGGAAATCACTGCATAAAACTGATGCCTCCGCCATAAAGTGTGAGTTATTGCTAACTCCAGTGCTCAATATTTTGGTTCCTTATAAAAGGTTGGGAAATTCAATAACCGAGCTCACACGGAGATAAGGTTACCCTGTGATATCTTGTTTTCTTCCAAAAGTGTTGAATTCAGCAAAATTCAAACTGCTGGAAAACCAAGAACTAAGGTGATAAAGTACGTCAAATTCAAAACTCGGGAAAAACAGGACATCTGAGGCTGTGGTACATGCCTATAAACATCTTATTGATGTTTTAATACACTGCTATTGACATCCTCAAACTCTGTCCTTGAACTGTCCTGAGTAAAAGCTATCTACGCTTGAGATAGGATTCATTTAACTTAATTGTAGCTTTAAGTTAAATATCTAGTTTAAGCCCATCATTTAAACCAACACTGTCAGCAGTGGAGAGAAGTGTCTCCAAAGAGCAGCCCACCTCACGTGAATGCAGCAGCAGTGTAAGGCTGCTGCTGGGCGTAATCTGCCCTGGTGGGTAACTCTCTCCTCCCCATAACCAGGGAATCATAATCCTAAAGGTTGGATGCCAGACATTTATGTCTAATGAGGTTAGTTTAGCTGGATGATGCACATCAGACCACCTCACACTCCTCCTTCATCGCTAGACTGACCACTCACGCCACAATGCCCTTTCCATGCTGGGCATCCCCATGCTCCCCAAGTGCCACCAGCTCCCTGTCCAAGAACAATGGCTGGTAGCGCTGGCTCCCAGGGGATGAAAGTTGTGGGGGCACCACCGAGGGAGGTGTTTTATTTGCACTGGACAAGACAAGACCCTCCTCCTCCTCAGTTAGAAGTAAGGGCTAGTTCAGCTCTGCCTCCGCTCAGTGCTCTGCTGATGACCCCACTTAACTTCACCAGTGTGATGTGGTGCGAGTCAGACCTCTAAGTCTCAGCTGCAGTCAAGATTACTAGCTCCATCTATCCTCAAATTTTAGAAGTTGCTCTAGGAACAAACAAAGATAAAGAACAAATCCTCTTGGATCAGGTGTTGGGCTTTCTTCAGACTTAACAAACCTTCTTTCATTGCAGGCTGAAAAAAATTTAAAACTGGAAGAAAAAATCACCATGCTGCAACAGCAGAATGAAGAACTCCGAGCCAGGATTGAGCAAAATACTGTCATAACAAGGTTTGTGCTGATATTAGCAATCTGTCTGAGCTTGAAAGGAGACTGCAGATCTTAACTGTCCAAGGCTGACACTTATTTCAGAAGGGGAAAAACTTATTTCCTCCCGAAAATGTGTTGGTATCCTGATCTGCTTGTTTTATTAAAAAGTCCTTTTTACATTGGGGTTTGCTTACTTTAACATAAGGAAGGCCACATACCTGTCTGTGTGTTTCCATGATTTTGACACGCTGCTGAGAGCAAGTTGCCAGTGGCTTCTGATCTCAGTGTCAGTGCCCTGAGACCTGTTAGTCAGTGGGTAACGAGGATGGAAAATGGGGCAATTTCAGGAGAGACATCCTGGTGATGCCACTGTCACCCAGGCGGGGTTATCCTTTGGTGATTTTTTTCACCTGCACTGTCTGTTTGCACTCTTGTCACAACCTGTCAAGGGTGACAAGGCTCTTTGTGTTAGGTGGTATAGAAGTAGAGAAGGGTAGGACAGTCCCTGTCGCAGAGAGTTTCTAGTCTGCTGTAAGGCAAGAGGCTGCAGCTGGAGCCAGGCAGAAGCGGTACCAGGGGGAGATGCTAGAGCTGAGCTTGTCCCAACACACCAGCTGCCTAGCTGTCATTTTTGCCAGAAATGATGCCATTGGCCTAAAATGCAATTTAATTTTTAGATGACTTTTTAAAGCTTCAGCGTCTCATGTCTGATTTAATTTTAGTTTTAGTGTTTCTAGTGTCTCTTTTATTAATGATTCAGCCTTTAAAAATTGTCTCCTGCATGTAGGTATTTTAAAAAGACAGCATTGCTTGTGCTAACATTCAGATTGGGGTGAGGATTATGTTTCCTCTCACCTGATTGTAAATACCTGTAACACACATGTCACTGTCTGGGGTGGGTGTCTGCAGCCTTTCTGTGCTTGGGGAGGAAAAACAGGAATTTTTAAGGTCTGGTTCACCAGACCAGAGACACCTGCTTTTGGGCTGGATGAATTGTGGTCTGGAAGTGGCAGTCTCTCTCCACGCCTGTGACAGCAGCCGGAGTGCCTAGTTCAGTGCTTAGTGTCTCCGCATTGCAGCTGCCTGCCTCTGGCTGGGCAGATAGCACCCTCCACTCCCTGACGGCATCCGGCTACAGCGCCTTGCTTCTTGCCTGTAACTATGCAGGTACTGGTTTCGAAGAACATCTTTTGGGAGGAATTGTGAATTTGAGGTCAGCCTGGAAAGTCAACTTAGAGCACAGTCATTTTCAACAGTAACAGTTTGAGGACAGCTACAGGGACAGTGTCAGCCAGGGCTTTAAAGTCGGAGTTATTAAAACATGCATTTTCCTGGCAGCAGTAGCCACCCCGACTGCTCATTTCTGTTTTATTGGCACTGCCTGGGAAGTGCAGTGTGAACGAGCTCGGGGAGCTGCCCTTGCTGTGGAACAGCGTGGATTAGAGCTATTTCTGCCGATTCGCAGTTTGGGTGTGCGGCTGTGGCAGCCCAGCAGTGAGAGGAGGGAGGGGAGCAAGAAGGATGGGAGCCAGAGCAAAGCCAGCCTTTGCAGCACAGCCAGGAGGGGGGTCCCGGAGGCACTGTGGGGGTGAGGGGTGCACCACAGAGATATTTCCAATCATAGCCAAGGGCAGGTAGAAAGGAAGGGAGAAAAGCCTTGCAGGTAGATCACGCACCAGCTTTGGACAGAGGAGCTCCACAGATCCTCTGCTGGGACTTCCCCAAGCACTTGAATAAATCATCTGATTTCCCAATGTCTTGGATTCTCCCTCCAAATCAACCAGCATTTTTTTGGTTCTTTGGGCTGGGGATGTTTGAGGTATGGTAGTTTCCAGCACCCTAGAGATGAAGATGACCAGGAGGGTGTCTGGTCTCTGTTGGCATAGTCCAGGCACCTACTGACTTCTGGGCCTTTTGGGAGAGGCTTTAACGTGAGTCGAGGGCACAACTCAAGCACCTTCCCCTGTATCCCTATCACACTGGTGTGCCCCTGCACACCTTTATGGTTTTATGGCTGTGATTTGTTACAGCTGCTTAAATTGGCAGAAGGCTGGCAGAGGAATATGTCTCATCATAAGTCTGCAGTGCTGGGGATAAAGGTTTCTCTAGCTGGGATAGGTCTAAAATTGGAACATATATCAAGATACGACCTTACATAGTGAGAACACATTTGCTTTTACATTGCCTGTCTTCCTTCTTCTGCCCAAATGATGAAAAGGGGCTTAATGGGCATGTGTATCTTTTATAAGCAGCGGTGGTGCATCTGTCCAGCTCCCTCCCCATGGTGCAGCGGAGGCAGACACGTTGGCTGAGCTGAAGGCGGAGGCTTTGCTGAAGGATGTTGGCACTGCTGACTGCGCATGCTGCCTCTGTCTCCGAGTGGCATGAAGATGGGTCTGCCTGTGTCTGGTCACGTCATGGCTGGTGTCACAGCATAAATTCCCAGCGCAATGTGCACGAGGCTAAAATAAGCGATGCAACAAGCAGCAGCTCCTTTCCGCATCCATGTGCCAAAGCAGGTCTCCCTGGAGGACATGTCTGCATGCTCCACGGCATGTTCATGGGCAGTTGGCTGCAAGGCTCTTTTCTGCTCAAGCATCTCCCTACTTACCTGCAGGCCATGCGTATAACTTGCAGTCTGCCTCTGCCGGCAAACTGCAGTGTGCATTAGGGCCATAAAAGCTATTGTGTGAGAGACTCCAGAGGACACTGTGATACTGTACCTCTAGCAAGCAGCATTCGACGTAAAGGAGGCTGATACGTGCTGAGGGGCTGTGGTCTGCGCTTGCCTCCTGTCCAGGCAGTGCCTTTAGCAGAGGAGGGAGCTGAGCCCTTCACCGTGCTCTGAGGTCCCTGCTGGTGTGACTAGCCTGTTCCCAATAGCCAGATGAGCTTTACCAGCTTAGAGAGGCGGTCACACATTAAGAGCCTCACAAATGCAGGGAAGGCATGTGCTTTTTCTTTTTCTCAGAGAATGCTGGCTGGAAAAGGATGTAGTGGGGCTTTTGTAGTGTAATTTTTATGGCCTGTCTTGTTAGACACTGCAAAAGAAAAAGTAATTCCATGTGTAGCAAGAGGTTTTCTATGGAGTTATTTCTCCAGGGCGAGCTCCCATGTGGACTTTCTCATGCCTGTTAGACCGTGAGCTCATGCCACAGCTGGTTCCCCAATGGGACCATGAATAGGATTTTTCTCCTCTATCAGGCACCAGGAAAACTTCTGCCAAGTTGTGTCTTTTAATCCTTCAACTCTGCTAGCCACTGCTTCATGGTTCAAAACTTTCAGGGGAGTGGGAGAAGAACAGATATATTCTTGACCACCTGGGCTCCATTTTTGTAGGAACCGAGGCTAAAAAAGCAGAAATTCTTTTAAAATGTTTTTTAAACAGAATCGGAAATGCCAACCCCACCCTCTCAGGGACTTTTGATGACACAAAGAGAGTGGACCAGCAGTCCATGACATCTGCTATGGGCTTCAGGCTATACCTAGAAAAGGAGTGTGTGCATCCAAAATCCACACCCAGCTGCTGCTGAATCCTGGAAATACCTAGCGGGGAGGTTAGGTGCCTCCCTGTTTATTTCTCGAAAATCCCAAGTTACCTGTAAGTTAGGTTAGGTACATGCCCAGAGCTGCCCCAGGTTGATCACATCAGGACCTGGCTCCTGCCCAAGAGTAATGGGGCTGCAGAAGCCAGGTGTTCCTGCATGTATCCTCCAGAATTGTGGTGTTCCCAGAACATGTCCAAAACACATCTTGATCAGGTCCCACAGTCTGCCTGCACTGCCCCATTTTTTCTAAAACCAGTCACCTGGTTAGATGAGAGCAGACACACTGAGATTGTGGTGCCCATAGAAGATTTCCATGCCGCACCTCCCAAAAAGCCATCAGGTTATAGGGCATTCCGGGGAAAACACCTCCCCGGTCCTTGCTGGTGAAGTTTCCCTGGTGCTGGAGTCAGGAATAGAGGGTTCATTAGGACCAAGGAGGAAGGAGCTGGAGAAGGACCCTTAGCCTCACGACCATTTACAGAGGAGAGGGAAGGCCTCGAAGCTGAGCTACATCCTGCGTCAGGACATCAGCTAAAATGGGGAGCGTGGAGAGCGCAGACTCCTTTCCCTGTGCATGCAGTGGCAGCTGGTTTGAAGAGTCAGGGGTGCAATTGCTCTCTCTTACCTCTTCGCCATTGCTCTGCCATGCTACAAATGCTCTGTCACTCATGGCACAGCTTTGGTGGCAGGGTTGAGAAACAAGGGTGAGAGTTACAGCTGTAACTCCACAGAGTTGGGAGTTTGGATTTTTGTCCTCAGACAGACAGAAGAAGGCCTAAAACCCAGGCCTATCCCCCTTGGGGACAGCTCCAGCTGCTGTGCTGTTCTGGAAAAAATGGGGCAGCATTGTGAGCACCTCTGGGTTGTGAAACGCCACAGGGCAAAGGTGGCTGGAGCCAGGCACTGAAGCTGGGGAGAAAGCAGAATTTAAGGAGCCCACCTGCACGAAAAGTGCTGCGTATTGGTTGTCTGCAGGGATGCCGTTGCTGGGGCAGGCCATGTTGGGTTGACCTCTGAAGCCCCTTGTCTTCCTGGTGCAGGAACAGAAGCCCTGGCCAAGGGGTCGCATGTGCAGGGAGCACAAGTGCCCGCTGACCCAGGGCTCTGGGCTCCATCTGGGGGTGGGTTTGGCTCCATGGAGTTTTATGGGCGCATACCCTGGTGAAAACAGCTGTGCCTCTTGTGCAGTGCTGGCTGCATTAATGCTACCGTCTTTGCACTGGTGTGCCTTACATGTTGTCCTGCTTCCCTCACCAGGCAATTGTCAGAGGAGAATGCTAATCTTCAAGAATACGTTGAGAAAGAAGTGGAGGAGAAGAAGAAGCTGAGCAGGACTAACGAAGAGCTCCTCTGGAAGCTGCAGGAGGGAGATGCTGTAAGCCCCGTGAAACTTCCACCCGCATCGTCCACTTCTTTTTATCGCTGCTCATCAGGGAACTCCTCTCCAGCAAAAGTCAGAACCTTGCGGCGATGATTCGGCACCTGCGCGCCAAAGGTCTCCTGCCTTTTACGTGTTTCCAATCTGCTAAAAGTTACCATCCAAGGAAGTATTACCATCAACAGGCGCCCAGGGTTCGTTGCTGCAAGCATGCTCAGTAGTTGCATAGCTTTACACTAGGCAGGGTACTCTTATAGTCCCCATATAGGAGCTCTTGGTTCTGTCCTGTTGATTAGGGTAGCAAAAAAGATAGCAAAAAGCTAGGAGAGCAGAAAGTTAGGATAGCAAAATGTTTAGTTTGATGTGTTAACATTTTAACTATGGTTAGAGCCAAAAGTTGGAAATACTATATTAATGGTTCATCAGAATGAACTTCTGCTGCAGTATTTCAGGTTAGTTACAAATACAGTTCAAGTTGTGAATATTTCTGTATATGTGTCTGTGTTTATATACATGTATGTATTGTACCTTTATACCTATATATAGACGCACACACATATATATGTAGTTGAAGATGTTCTGAATTGCATTTTTTATATTATTGGATACTACTAAGTGCTGATATATTTTCATTACAGTCAGCAGTTTTCTAACTCGTGCCTAAGACTTGTATCTAAACGAAATGCATTTCTGTTTAGCCTCCCAAGAATATTTATACCCAACCTAGAAGAAAGTTACACAGAAGTAGAAGCGCCTTCCAAATGACCACCAAGTGGTACTCTATGTAACATGAACACCAGCGACTTTGAAATTCTGAGACAGTACTGCCTTCGAAACCATCACATTGAATACCAGATAAGATACACATACCATTCACTGCTCTTTAACTCTTAGCATTGATATTGTAATTGGAGATAGGCTAGAGATGAGAAACCTGAGTGTTTTAGCAAATTTGATAGAGGTTCCTGGTTAACGTGTTTCAATTTTAGTGTCTTTAAATCCTAGTTAGATCTTGCCTTGTTTTACCTTGGCCTGGTTTGGATACAGTCAAAATCTCTGGTTATAGGTTCCTGTCCATTTTGATTTATTTCAAGTCCCATAAGCAAGAAGGAGAAAATAAGTTGTTCATCCTTGACCTTACCTGGCCAAGAGGTTTCCGGTATTAGGATGAGATACTGGCCACCTGCTAGGGCTCCAGCTTTCCCCCATCTGAAACACCAAATAGAGCACAGCGGACTACGTGAGCGCAAATGAGGTCAGAATTTCTTTCCTTCCACATATATATATTATTTCACATTGCTAAAGCTTACCCAAAGTTACAGAGCACTTTTGAGATTCATGGAAAAGAGTGGCTAAACTACCTTTAACTTCTCTGCCTAGAAGCAAAAAAATTCACCCAGGCTTGGCGTGACCTCCCACCTTGGGGTGGGATAGGCTGCAGGGCCCTCGTGGGCACTGCTAGCAAGAAAAAAAAACATCCCTGAGCATAATTTAAAAAAAAAAAAAAAGAGATCTGTGGGATGCTTTTCTATCCAGCTTGGGGCAAAGAGCC
>NW_009209794.1:32574-85670 GCF_000690835.1 Fulmarus glacialis
GTAAGCGGGAGACGGTACATGCAGCAAATCCCTGGGGTGTGGGAGCGCTGTGGGGAGGGCTTTCCTACCCCCCCGTGCGGTGGCACAGGCACGCCCTGCGTGAGCAGAGCTGGGGTTGCACAGCCCTGCTGTCCTGCTCCGACGGGAGCTGTGCTTCAGTTTTCCTGGGAAGTACTCAGGATTCACAGACTGCAGCTTAGATACAGCTTCAATCACTGTCAAAGCGCCTGTGGCCTGTTCCATAGCGTTTAAAAAAAAAAAGGTGATTTGTGATTTTTTTTCTCCTTTTTTAGAGAAATTTATTTTTGTAGCAGCTTTTGCATGATACTGTGATACTGAGTAAATTGTACCTTGTTAGAATGGATCACGCCACACCAACTACTACTGTTGAAATGCATTACTAGATTTTAGTATGTCCAGCAAGTACAACCTGAAAGTAGGATAGATACCTAACACATACATGCACACAAAGCCCCTCCTTGCCAAGTACAATTTTAATCACTTTCATACTTGCTAAATGCACAGATATCCGCAATACCTGCTGCATTGTCATGTTTCAGTCTGCCCATACAATTCTGTTACAATGAGATCATAGGATCATAGAATGGTTTGGATTGGAAGGAACCATCAAAGGTCATCTAGTCCAACCCCTCTGCCATGGGCAGGGACATCTTTCACTAGATCAGGTTGCTCAAAGCTCCATCCAACCTGACCTTGAATGTTTCGAGGGATGGGGCATCCACAACTTCTCTGGGCAACCTGTCCCAGTGTGTCACCACCCTCATCATAAAGAATTTTTCTTTATGTCCAATTTAAATCTACCCTCTTTCAGTTTAAAACCATTGTCCCTTGTCCTGTCACTACAGGCCCTGGTAAAAAGTCTTGCTCCATCTTTCTTATAAGCCCCCTTTAAGTATTGAAAGGCTGCAACAAGGTCTTCCTGGAGCCTTCTCTTCCCCAGGCTGAACAACCCCAACTCTCTCAGCCTTTCTGCATAGGAGAGGTGTTCCAGTTCTCTGACCATTTTTATGGCCCTCCTCCGGACCTGCTCTAACAGGTCCATGTCTTTCTTGTACTGGGGATCCCAGAGCTGGACGCAGTGCTCCAGGTAGGGTCTCACCAGAGCAGAGTAGAGGGGCAGAATCACCTCCCTCGACCTGCTGGCCACCCTGCTTTTGATGCAGCCCAGGATACAGTTGGTCTTCTGGGCTGCGAGCGCACATTGCTGGCTCATGTCCACCTTTTCATCCACCAGTACCCACAGGTCCTTCTCGGCAGGGCTGCTCTCAATCTCTTAATCCCACAGTCTATTGATACTGGGGATTGCCCTGAGTTAGGTGCAGGACCCTGCATTTGGCCTTGTTGAACATCATGAGGTTCACGTGGGCCCACTCCTCAAGCCTGTCCAGGTCCCTCTGGATGGCATCACTTCCCTCCAGCATATCACTCCAATCCAGATTTGAAAACCTTGAGCGAATTTACAAAAAGACAAAACTGCAGATGCATTATTACAATACTCTTTGATAGTGAAGAACCTCCTTAGGTTAGAGCCTTGAGGGACACCACTTTTTACTGATCTCCATTTGGACGTTGAGCTGTTGACTGCAACTTTTTGGATGCAGCCATCCAGCCAATTCCATATCCAACACCCATCCATATCTCCCCGTGTGGGACTGTGTCAGAGGCCTTACAGAAGTCCAGGTAGATGACATCAGTTGCTCAGCCCTCATCCACCAATGCAGTCACACCATCGCAGATTAGTCAGGCTGACTTGTCGGTAGTTTCGATGTCCTCCTTTTTACCCTTTTTAAAAATGGGTGAGATGATACAACCAGAGTTGTTACCATGATGCTAAACACACTGGAGCATATTATTGGCCTGGGACAGGCTGGCTGAGCCTGTCATTTTTTAATTTATTCATTCTTTCCCTCTATTTCTGGTGCTTTCCTTATCACTTTGTTGGTTTAAATTCATATGCAAGAGATGCTTCCAGCAGTGAATTGGGAGTGGGGCTTTTACGGTGGGAAAACTGGGACCGATCCCAGCTCCACCATCATTTGGTATCATTGCCAAGCCCTTTCCCATCTAATTTTTGCCTCCCAATCCTGCCTCTCACTGGATTCTTCCTTGGCAGGGCCTCTGGGGCCTGCCCGATCGCTAGCAAAGCTGCAGGAAGTTTTGCCTGACCAGAAGGGACCCAACAACCCATTCCTGCAGGGGTGTGAAGGGTGGTTCCTTCTGGTGCAAGCCCAGAAACACAGACATTTTTTCCCCAAAAAAGGTCATTCCTTTTTCCTGCTCTTCCTCTGTCCTGTCCCTCCTTGCCTCTGCGTGCTGGAGGAGGTGTGAGGGGGGATGGAGACCCCCGAGCACGTGGCCAAGCCGGTGACCCCTGCTCTCGCCAGGGAGCTGTGACCGTGCAAGGTTGAGCTTGGCATTCCCAGGGGTGTGGGGGCCACATCTCTAGTCCTTACTCCCTGGCCATCCCTGCTCGAAGACAAGCAAGGGGAAGCTTTTGCTTTTGGGGGGCTAGAGACTTCCCAAAGGCCATGGCCACCGCGGGGGCTTTCCTGTTTTGCAGGGTAGGGTGGCCTTTGGCAGGAGAGGGAACGCAGCTAGCGCTGAGCTGGGTTTTATTGCCCTTATATCTTTAAAAAGGAGATGTTTGATTTCGTTAATCTTTATTCAACGCAGAAGGCTGCAGAGGCAATAAAACCAGCCTACAGTTGCTCTGAAGGGTCTCCAGAGCCCGGCACCGGGAGCGGGTAACAGCCGTGGGACGGCAGGAGAGCTGGCAGCGAGCCGGGGGCACGGAGAGCTGGGAAAGCTGCAGGGAAGCTCTGGTTTTCTGCAGGGAAGCACCATTAGGCCCCATTGGGACGGCACCTCCCGCGGCTGCCAGCACAGAGGGGTTCTCTCGGCAGATGCACAGTGGCAAAGACTTGCGGTGGTGGCAGGCGGGGGGGAGGAAAGGAAAAACTATCAAGTGCAAAATCAGGTATTTTACGTTTCTGCACTGATGGTGGTTGTGTCCCATGGACACGCTGAGGAGCCTCTGTAGTTTCCCACGCAGCAGGAGTTCTGTGGTAGCGTTTATTATGTGGCTAATGATTACAGGAAGAGTTTGTATTATTTCAGTTATGATGTACAGATAAGTGTAATATATTCCTGATAATAAATACATGCGCCAGCACAGACGTGGGCTGACACGTACGAACCAGCGTGTTCTGCAGTGTTTTCTGTATGCCTGTGCACACAGAAGCTGGAATAAATGGAAAACAAAGCAAAATGCCATTAAAGGGTTACCCCACTACGGTAAAGATCGAAGCTAGGCAGCCAGGTAGCCTCCTGGCAGCGGGGCTGCTCGGTTGGGTTACCTGACTATGGTTCACATGCTATAAATTAGATGAAAAATCCCACAGATTCATTTTCTGAGGGTGCTTCCCATAGGGCTGGGCCTCCCGGGAGACCAGGGATCGTGGTCTGCAATGTTTTTATTAAAGGTGTCATGCTTCAGCACGTGGTAAGGGGAACGTTTCTGCCAGTGGTTCAGGCACGGCAGCAAACAAGCACGTTTCAACACCCCCTCCCCTCGTCCTGCCCTCCCACTTGAGGGCACCCAGTTCCTCAGACTTTGCCACAAGGATTAACAAGGGGCCCGGGCACGTCCCACCTCGGGAGAGGGCACCCGGTTCCTCAGGCTTTGCCACAAGGATTAACAAGGGGCCCGGGCACGTCCCACCTCGGGAATGTGCCTGATAACATCCTCCTGAAAGATCTTTCACCAGGCCCTGGCTCGCTTAGCGCCGAGGAAGCCGTGGGAAGGACCAGGACTGAGAGGAGAAGGAAACCAGCGTCCGTGGGACCACCGCCTCCTCTATCGCAGGACACACAAGCAGGCTGCAAACGACGCAGGCGGTGGCAGGGGGCAGACAGACTCCTCCTGCCTGATGGTTTCAGTGTTGTCCTGCAGACCCTACCCTGGGAAACCCCACCGGCACAACTCCTCATTGATTACACAGTCCTAATTTCCCGAGACAACCACATTTTGCAATCCCAGCAAAATTTACACCACCAGGGTAAATTTTAGGCTAACTTTGCAGGCGCATGAAGTCCCACCTAATACCTGAACTGGCACTACTCACCTCAATGTCAGCAGCAACAAGCTGCTCAGTGCTGAGCACAGACCACAGCCTGCAGCAAATTCCCCAAATTACGTATTGTCCCACCGCTCTCAGCAAACCCAAAAGTCTGGGGCAGAGTTAACACGAGCAGCTCCCAAAACAAGTGCTCTCCTGCAGAGATTAGGACAGCCAGCAGGTGTTGGAACAAGCTGGAAAACAGAGGCAGGCTTGCAAATGAGGGTAAACAATAGGCATCATTTATTTGGATATCGAGAAAAATGTTTTAATGCTGTACCACATAATTACAAGTGAATTTTCAAATTCCAAAAGCATCATTCAGGGAAGAAGTATTTACAGTGTCGCCAAGATAAAATGTAGCCGCACACCCGCGCTGTGCTCTGGGGGCAAGGTTCACATTTTAAAACTTAAGGCTTTAATCGCTACATGAACACGGTAAAAAAACAAAACCAAAAAAATCAAACCAAAACAAAGACCAAAACAAAGATAAAAAAGATAAAAAATAGATTTGTTTGCAGAACAAGCATTAAAACTATTTATCACGCCCGTAAGAAATTCTGAGAAATCATTAGGAAAATAGACCATCAAATAGACAACAGAAAGGTATTTACATTTTGCTTAATAATTAAAAAATAAAAATATACAGACTCTTCCATGGCTTCGGTCAGTAAAAATCCCTTTACTGACGTGACCCAACTCGCACTGGGTTCGCTAGCACACCGCCTCCGGGCTGCCAGCGGCTCCTCCTGCTCCTTGCACCCAGCGCAGCTGGAAGGCACAACGTGCACAAGGGAACCCTTTGCTTCCCACTCTCGTCCCAAAAACACAAGTCACTGCCAAAACCACCGCCCCGCGCGGCCTCGAGAGGGAGAGGTGCCTCGCGCTGGCTGGAGCCTGCCAGGTCTCAGACGAACCTCGCGTCCCGGAGCGTGAGCCAGGAGCAAATACCCTGAGAAAAATCGAGGTCTGGCTCTTGCTAGCAGAGACGTTCCCGGATCATCTGGTTGCCAGCTGGGTGTCAGACACCCCATGGGACCCCAGTTGCAACCGTAACATAGAGCGTAAGGCAGCCCGGGGGGGTTTATGGGGGAGGCATCGCTGCTGCAGTGGGAAATGAATGATAAACCACGAGGCGGGTGGCAGCGGGCAGAGCAACCGATGGCACCGGCGAGGCAGCTTTGCCTTCAGCTCGCTTTTGGGATGCGGGCACGCCAGCATCCCGAATCAGGCTGACAGCCCCGCGGAAAGGGGAGGTGGCTGTGAGGGCAGCCACCGTCGGTTCACTGTGTACGTATAGATTTGGCCTTGAACGAGTGCAATTTTTTGGTAAGGGGAAGGAAGAAACGGAACCTCCCTGTGAAGTCGGGCCCAGCAGATGTCGCAAGGTTATCCAAGGGTTTAGAAAGAGAGATGCTTTTTCTGCCAGAGGGAAGAGGCTTCCTTCGAAAGGGGAGGGTATTGAGAGGCACACATGCAGGGGAGGGACTGCAGGGGAGCCTGCTGCATCAAAACCAGCACCACTCCTCCGCCTCCCCTTCAAAGCAAGCCCCTCCAGCCTGCCAGACCTGCGTGTCACCCTTCATTCATTTGGACAGATGACAGCAATGCTCACTTGTACGGGGATTTCGGGGGGGAGGGGGAAGGGAATTTACGAAATCCCACTGGAATTCATTAGTATATAAAATGCAATCACTAAAGAAGCGGATTTTACAAAATATAAACATAATATCCTATCATATTGCTTTCTGGTCTCTGAGTTAGGAGGCAGCAGGCAGTGACGGGCACCCTCTGTACACTATGAATGGGAGTTTGTTTCTGTCTGGGGTGGACAAAGGATGCCAGTGCCCATGGCAAGCACCGCCAGCTAAAATTTCACCTTTCCAAAACCCTGGCAATAAACAGCAATGCATGGCGTCAGCACCAGCAGTGTTTTCACCAGCGTGGTCCCCTGCAGCCTCCTCTCCCCCGCTGCCACCAAGCACAAATGGCTCCGAACGGCTCCGAACCAGCAGCACTTTGCCTGCAGCACACCCTGGCCCCTGCGGTGCCCAGACGGGGCATGGGGGCAGCCCCGCACCCCCTCACGCTGCAGAGCTGCCTGACACCCAGCACAGGCGCTCACTGCCCAAACCAGCAGCAAACTCCCCCCCGAGGGACGGGAAAAGGGCAAAACAAAGCCAAAACCCAGCTGGTAATGATTTTCAGTGACCAAAGAATGAAAGTTGTAAGCAAATAAACAAAAGCTAGCAATTTTTGCACAAAACAATTCATTTTTTGGTGGGGAGGAAAAGCTGTTTTGACAGCAATTTTCCATTGAGAAAGGCTGGCTGGCTACCTATCTGGATTTGCTATATAACTGCAAGCTGCAGCCTTGGTGCTGCCCACCTCCGCCTGCAGTCAGTAGGACCCTTCCAACAGCTTCCCCGGAGGGCTCCTCCCAAGCGAGCAAACTGGGAGCAACCAAACACGCTGAAACAAGGTCAGTCCTTCAGGCCAGAGCCTGCCCCAAAACATCAGGCAGGCCATTTTTACGACACCTCTCGGCTTTGGCAGAAAAGGATTCATTCTCGTGCCAAGCAAAGGCATCGCTTCTCCATTCCCACCTCTTCATACAGCAAAATGTTCTGCATCTGTACAAAATATTCTTATAATAAAATAATGACTGAACTATTTACAAAGAAAAGCTCAAATGAATGAAAGCATATCATCCACAACAGCAAGGTTATAGCAGCAGTTGCATGTCTTCAAAGATACCTGTCTCGATCTATGTTACATGCAGACATCAGCAGGGAGGCAGAGACGATTAAAAAAACAAAAAAAAACAAAAAAAAAAAACCACACACCCATTCAGCAAAGCCCCTGACGTTTCCTAGAAAGAGGCAGTCAAATTTGCCTTACAAAATGTACAAGCAAGGCGTGGATGCAGCCAGGAGGGGATGGGGCAGGAGTATGCAGCTGTGTCAAACTCATCACCTCCTCACTGATCCACTCCCCGGGTCAAGTCATGCAAAGAGAAGGCCAGGAGGTCCCCAGGTCCAGCTGGACATGGGGAAAGCAGGTAAACAGAAAGCCAGGGAGAAACCTACGCTTCCCTGTCACTGCGCAGGACTGCAGGCTCCCTCCACCTCCTTGTATCTGGTGAGTAGCAACAAACAGCAAGAGAGACGGCAGCACCCGCCACCAGGGAACTGATGGATTGCAGAAGTCTTGATGGAGGAGCAGGAGATGGGGCTAAGGATCCTCATGTCCTCTGAGGATTTGCAGCAGGTGGCTGTGGGGCTGGTACAGGAAATGGCACATTTAAATACCAAATCTGGTGACACAGAAAGGTTTTCCTATGAACCTTCTCAGAGAAAAGGCAACTGAAGAAAAACGATCGCCATCAGGACTTTCCCTTCTTCTATGTGCTGCTATTATATGCCACAAAAGCTGAAACGAAGTTACGGAATATAAATACCAGAACAGATCCCTAAGCAGACAACAAAAATAAGTTAACATTTATAAAAAAAACAAAAAAATTACATACAGCAAGAAATCTGCATACTTTTAAATCATTTTCTTTGGAAACGCACTTCCAGTCAGAATTCACCCCCAGATGGTCATTGCTGAATGTCTTAATTGCTCAGAAGCTGGTACCCAAGGTAGGGAAAAATATCCTTACATTTTTGGTGCAATGGGAAACTTTGCTCCCCTCCGAGTTTTCATCTTCTTCCCCTCCCACATCTTCAGTGCTTTTCGGGAGGCTGTGGAGTGTGTCGACCTTGCCTATGTTTAAACAAAATAGACCTCAACCTAGTGATTTTTAATTTCTATATTCTTCTCTCCCTGCTTGAGTAAGACTTTGTATATGCACGAGGAGCAAAGGCTCGGCAGGTGGTCAAGACCCAGCGATTGGAACAGACTCTGACTTCATTTTGTGGGGGGAACTGCACTCAAAACGCCCCCTGAAATGCACTTGGGAGGCAATGAACACATTGCCTTCACTCGCTCCAATTCCAACCCTGGCAAGAAGAGCCTCCCAGTGTACTAAAAGGAAGCCAAGATTAAAACTCTTCAGTGGGCAGAAAGGCTATAAAGTCTCTCTTGGAAACCTGTGAGAGATGGTCCACGGTCCGGCCGTGTAATCCAGGAGATGGTCTGGTTCCCCTTTCTGATGCACCAGATGGCCGGTGAGACCCTGGTCAAGTCATGCAGGGGTCTGTTCTTCAGTTCTCCAACTGAACGACAGGGACAAGAGCCCATCCCTTCGTCAGTGAGAGCCATGCTGACAAACAGATTAAAGATTGTCCGGTGTTCAGAGGCAGTAGTGTGGAGCACACCTAGGAAACATCCACCTAGGTCAGGAGAGGGGATTTCTGCAGTATCTATTTGGGATGCTCCATCCCTGGAAGTGTTTGAGGTCAGGTTGGACAGGGCTTTGAGCAACCTGATCTAGTGAAAGATGTCCCTGCCCGTGGCAGGGAGGCTGGACTAGATGATCTTCAAAGGCCCCTTCCGATCCAAACCATTCCATGATTCTATGATTTGTTTTTCAGTACAAGCTGAAGCGTGAATTTAAATCAGTGGCATACATGGGCATGGCCCACCTTCCTGATGCTTTAACAAGCCTTTTTTAGGGTAGTGAATTTGGCCAGGGAAAGCTATTACAGAGAATTTTAAAAAAATTTCATCTTACAGCAAAACCAAGGCATTGCCAACCAAACACAGACCCTGGTCTCAACTCCAAATTTCCCACCTTTCACAACAGCCAGGCTCTGGAGATGTTCCCCAGCCCCAAAGGGAAAGCTCCTCTCAGCAAGCCGGACCCTAGAGCTTAGCGGTGTTTTCTGGGCTGCATGCTCTAGTGGGACCACCGGGACCGAGGAGCCCCACACATGCCCACGGCCCTCCCCTGAGCAGGGGGCAGACACCTGGCACAGCTCACGGATGAGGTTCAAGCCCCTGAAGATCTTCCTGTGCTTCCCCTTCCCGAGGCAGAAACACGCTCCACCCGCTGACGCCAAACCAAAGTCTCACGGCCAAATCCTTTGCTGACGCCATGCGGCCAGCACACAAAACTGATGCGGGGAGAGGAAAATAGGACCCCGCTTGTCAGACCTGGGATCACTTCTGCTAGCCACCCTACCACTGCAGCCACACCGCTGGTGATTTCTGACGCGAAGAGGTAGGACGGCTCTTTGGAGACACACGTTCTTTTCAAGCCATTCAAGTACTTGCACGAAATAGCTTTATGATTAAACCTGGCAATCCCTCTGCTGAGCATACAGTCAGCAGAAATATCTGCTGGCGTTACCTGTGCGCTGGCAAATGACCATTCACCCAGCAAGCAGCGACCACAAACCCTCCTAACGTTTCACAGCAGCGGTGTGCTTTAAAGCATATGAGTACGTAGTTAAAAAAAAAAGTTAAATACAACAAAAACTATGAGACCTGATACTTTGAAGAATGCGAGTCTTGCAGGTGCTTTCTTAACCAGGTGAAAGCTGGTGTTTGGCGAGAGCCTTTTTTTGTGCGTACACATAGGGTACAGCTCACATCGGGTGAGGGACGGATCTGGTCTAAGCCTGGCAGTAGCACTGCAAAATCTGCTCCATGTATAATCAGGTAGAGTATCTGTGGGGAGGTAATTCCTGGGGCTACTGAAAGAAAGGCCTTTGTGAGGCCTGGTTTCATAGCAGCATTTAAGGTTAACTGGCACACAGAAGCAGTTTTCTTTCTACACACTGGAATAAAAAAAAATCAGGAGCGGGAGGAAGGGAAGCGTGTAGCCCCAGACCAGCTGACAGTGTCGCCGGGAGTATACCAGAGGTGTGGCTTTTTTCCTTGTGATCCCTTTTAACTGTGCTACTAAGCAAACTGCAAGCTGCAGCAACAGGGCTGGGGAGTCCCGCATTACGCTTCCTTGTTCCTGCATTACTGATTAACCAGCTGTAACCTGGTTCAGGATCCCCACCACAAAGCTTCCTTCACTGCAGCCATTCCCCAGATGCCCGTAAGCCAAACATGCAGTCATTTACAGCTGTCCGAACCAGTGTCCGTGTTTCTCTCTGCATCTGCTGAGGCCGCGTAGGTGGCTTCTACGCTGTGCCATATTCCATAGGTAAAGTAGATGATAAAGCCTGCAGAAGCCAAGGGGAGAGGGCACCGTTAGCTCTATAAGGAAACAGAAACCACTACTCACACCGACCAACACAGGTTACACCAGGGGTAAGTACAGCCATCCTGATGGCTAAATTCTAATGGTCAGCCACTACCTTCCTTAGAAAAAAGCTATTAACACAGGCATCAGTCTTTAAAAGACAATCTATCCAGGCCGCAAATGGGGGGCTGATTAGAGAATAAACCTCTCATGCTTTTCAGTGAGTTCATTGCAGTCCATTCTGCAGAGAGCTTTCTCCCTCCATTTGTGTGCCTACAGCATCCATCCCAGTAAAGTACATCTGCAACTGATGCTAATCTTAATCATTTTCATTGTAACAAATTCCCTGGGCATTTCAGGCAATTCAGCCTTCTCCACGTCGCTATTGGGAGCATCTTGGGATGGAGCTCAGCTCCTTCAGCTCCAGAAGCACAAGCCCCACCACCTGGACTGCAGTTCAAGGCCAGCCAACAAGAAATGTTGTATGGTTTCTCGTTGGAAACAAGACCCGTAAGATGGTTCATGGGTTGTTGTTTTCTCTTCACAAAGGCTTCATGACCCTTGAATTTAAAACAAGGCTTGAGACACACTGCCTAAATGGCTTCAGTTAAGTCACGAAGGTTGCACAAGGATGATGAGACTGCAGGATCCCTGCCTGGAATGCTACAATAAATTTATAGTTAACAAAATCTAGTAACTTTAAACATAGAATTTTTTACTGTCTCAAACTCACCTATGAGCATCCAGACTGCAAACCGTATCCATGTGCCTAGGTCTAGCTGCATCATGAGGTAAACGTTCACAAAAATACTCACAACAGGAAGAAGGGGCAAAAGAGGTACCTGAAAAAGAAAGAGGGATACATTACATCCACAGGGCAGATCAATGGGCAGGCAGGAACATCGCATCCCTTGTAAACGGGAAGTGATGGCTGTTAGCAACTCTTCAGCTGCCAGATCCGAGCAAAGGCAAGGTTAGACCAAAATGGAGGACATCAATCCACCCTGGGAGAGGGATGTGAACAATGCTGTTCGCCTGCTTTAAGAATGGTTGTCCTTGTTTTGTGGTCTGGAAGGAGGCAAAAGGCAAATTTTAGCAGCAATACTAAATACTTGTGGGGGGAAGGTGAGAAGAGGAAAACCAAGGACTGTCATGACAGGCACCTACTGAAGACCAGGAGAAGTAGGTAAGGAGAATGTCAGAGGAGGGACCTGAAGAACTTCATCCAGCAGGTACCAAGGTACTTAAGCAATATAGAGCAAATTATCCCAGAGCAGAAGAAAACCAGGAAATATTGTAAGAGACGAGTGCAGCTGTACCAAGAATGCCTTAATGATCTGATGTACAAAGAAGAATGAGACAGTAAAACCAAAATGCAAAAATCAGAATATAAAGAAACAGCACAAGCATGTAAAGAGAAAATCAGAAAGGCCAAATTACAGCAATAGAAAGGTTTGTGAATATGGTGAAACCAAGAGGAAAGTGAACTTCACTCCTAAGGAAAAAGGAGATTTACAAAAAGAAACAGGCTGAAATGTTGTAGGCCTTCCTTGATTTAAGCTTCACCAAAAAAGAGAAAAAAACGCATTTATGGTGAGCAGCTGTTCACATCATTAGAGAAAGGGAATGGGCACACAAATTAGAAAACGGAAGAAGAGTATTTTTCTAAATTAGGCTTTGTCAAGTCAGTAGGGACAAATGAGATTTCCCTAGGGGGGTGAGTTATGTACCCAGAGATTGCAGAAGTGATCTCTGAACTACTAATAGGCATCTCTGAGAGCTCTTGGTAGACTGTTAAGGTCTTTAAAGACTGGAGAAGGGAGACAAATTACCTATTAAAAAGAAATACAGAAAAACAACTGGGGAACAAACCAGTCAGCCTTGGATTCCCAGAGAGACTTTGGAGAAAAATCACCAGACAGTCAAGTTGTAAACGTCTAAAGGACAACAAGGAGATAAGAAACAGCCATTACAGATTTAGCAGTGACAGGTCTAATTTTTTTTTTTCCCCTCGGACAGGGTAGTGGCTGAGGGGAAAACAAGGAGGTAAAACATCCTGAGTGTAAGGCAAAGAGATCTCCTCAGAAGCAAGTTCAGAAAATACAGTCTAGACGACAGTTCCTAAGTTTTCTGTTCCTGGCCATTTCTGTTTCCACTTCTGGAAGATAAGCTGCAAACACTACCTTGGGCAACTCTGGTTGGATTAAATTACTAAAATCAGAGAATTTACTGAAAAACTGTAATTGAAGAGCAGTCAAAATGAGAGCAGTTTGGAGGATAGGATTAGAATCCAAAACTAATTATATAAATTGGGGAAATACCCTGAAATCAATATGATAAAACATGACTTGCAGGATTATACCGGGCAAAAAAAAAAACATCCCAGAGTTTCTTTAAGATAGAAAGGATGATGTGCTTGGACAGGGCAGGAAAATGACAGAGTTCCTCATACTTAAGGCTGTTAAAGAGACAATGGTCATCCCTTAGTCTCCATGGGGACTTAGTAGGACATGAAAGTGCATTTTCTTCACCTTTTAGCGAGCATCCCTTTGATCCTCACACACAAGCTTGCTTCTTGGGTTCTCCCTCCTTCTGTATCCACAATTTGACGTGGCCCTTCAAAACCATCCCCTTTTCCTCCGGTCTCTGTCTCTTCCATATCCTGTAACCATCTGCTTCAAAAGCACTGTCCTGCCCTTCCCTTCTGGCCACATCTCTGCACTAGGTTCTGCCCTCCCAGCTTCTCCTGGACACCAGCACCATTACATTTCCTTCCAAGTCCCCTACTGTTGCCTCTGACCTGACCACGCGTGGCTTCCCCTCCTGATTCACTCCTCCAACCTCTCAGCTAACCCCTTCAGCCCTTCTCTCTGTGCCAAATCTGCTTCTGCCCATGGGGCACTGCTGGGCAGCTGGCTTGCCACGACGCTTCGTCTGCCATGCTGCATTCTGCAGCAAAGCACCTACACTGACACTTGAGGTTAGACCCCAAGAGGAAACCACACTTGGAGGCTGAGCTCCAGCCCTGGTAGGACATCCCTTTATGCAGTGAGCACAGACTACGAGAGGTTACAGCCACGCTAGCTGGAGAGCTCAAATATCAGCTCTATTGGCAGCCCCGCATGGAAAAGTTCACATCATGCCTATATTCTCTGCATGTCCATTTGGCCAAGTCCTCCCTTCTGATACAGGCCAACATGCACTTCCTCCTCCAACCACCTCCCAAACAGCTCTCTTCTAGCTACACCTCCCAGGACACTCACCTTAAAGGAGAGCTTGGTTTTGCTTTCAGGCTGTTTCCATATAATGAAGCTGACAACAAGAACAAGGATGGCAGCAATAATCCATACAGCCTTTATCAGAATGCTTGGCTCAAGAGCAGTCAGGATACAGCTACCCACGATAAGGAAACCTGTGAACAGACACCAAAAGCTTACTGATTCTTTTTTTAGGAACAGGAAAAAAAAAAAACAAAACCACAAGCAGGCAAGCAGAATCTGAAGGCTCTGCAAACAAAACAGTAACACATGAAAAAGCTAACTGTAAGAGACATGCCCTTCCCCCTATACACACACATGCCCCATCTGTTGATTTCTTTTCAAGTAATAAATTTAATCTGTAGATCTTCAGTTATTTTGGCCATTACAAGAGCTCATCAAAATTACAGCCAGGAGGTGAGCCTTCCCACCATGGAGAGTACAAGGACCTACCAGCTGGCTCACTGCCCAGTGCTTACCAATGATGAAGGTTGAGACGTTCACCACCGAGCCAGAGAATTTGGAAGGGTCCGAATTTGGGGGACACAGTATGGCTTTGAGGGAACATTTCTCCTCTTCCTCTGGCAGAAATCCAGCCTGTGACTCACTGGTGCTTACAGACTCGTTGTTATCCGTCTCCTCTGTTGTCCTAGCCATCTGGTATGCCAAATTAGGCTGCTCTGGCTGATACCTAGGAAAAGGGAAATGAAACAAAGAGCATGTTGGTTTGGTGCAGGGTACTGTTCGTTTGAAAGCCACACAGATAGCCACGGCTGCGCCCCAGATCACTACAGCACCAGAACAGGCACACATAATGTCTACACCCTTCTGTTTCAAGGGGAAATCTGAGGAATAATGTCGTCATAACGTGAGCAAATATGGTCTGTTATTATCACCTTGGTTGTAATGTCAGTGTTTTAAACTGGACAGTGCTCTCTTTCATAAACCCTATCATCTGTGTCACCAAAACATGATCGGGTGACAGCAGTGAGGACCAGAGAAGAAAGCAGCAGAGGGCCAGACAAACAGTCATAACCAGGCCGTCGGGTTATCTGCGGCAGTTCAGCTCTTGCGTTTTGGCATGGAGGTGGCTGAGCTAACAGCTCAGCAGATATCGCACCCCGGCAGCTGCTGATTGCACCCCGTGGCGACATTCCTGGTGCCCCATCCTCCTCCATCCCAGTCTCTTCTGCTGGCTTGTCTGCTGCCACATAGGGAAGGAAGAGGTGAACGAAGAATGGTAGTTTTTTGTTGCGTGTGTGGACAGCACCTCATTCAACAGGGCCCTGACACACAACCACATGGATCCATAAAGAAAAAACACTCTTCCAGCCTCAGCTCTCTTTCACAGAAGGTTTTGCCCGTGACTCTCAGTCACAAGTCTGACTAAAGGAAAGGGCCATTTTGAAAGACACCTCAAAATTGGTCCTGTGGTGATGTGTTTGCAATGAGGGCATTTGTGAAACACTGCAAATTGAGAAACGCAGTGAAATCCCTGGCTCCAGCCACAGCAGGGTATTAGTGGCAGGACCTTACAGCTTTGGAAACAATTCAGCTGCTACTTCATTAGGCAGCCAAATCACTGCCCAGGCTGCTACAAGACAGGCTGTCAGCTCTGCAAATCTATGATGGGGAAAATACCATACAATGGGTACAGAAGCTTGCAAAAATAAATTAGAAGCCATTTACAGCTGTATGGAGAAGAGGGGACTAGGAAATCAGAGGAAAAGTAAGAAGGGCAAGGAAAATCATCAAGGATTTTCAAGGGGCAGGGTGGACAGCAAAGGCACAGAGTAATGGTATTACAGTACAGCGTTGGCCGTTCACCTGCTGCAAAACAGTTCTTAGTTCAATGCATTTGCTGTGAGCAGGCAAAAAGCCTCCACCAGACTTTGAATAAGTCATTGAACACAAAGGTATTTTTCAGTAACACTATCTTCAAAATACAGTCCTCATGGGTAGAGTGCTGTTGTCCATGAGGTGCCAAGCAATGAAGATACTCAATTTTCAGTTTAGGTTAGGGAAGCTATGGGAGCTCAGCACTTCTAAAAGACATGCACTAAGGCACTGATCCTGCAAACACATGCTCAGCTTTTTTGCTGCTGCTAGACTTTATCTTGAATTGCCTTTCAAAAGTAAGACAACCTGAAACTGTACCCCCAGTGGGAACAAGAGCGATGATGACGCAGGCATCCAGGACCACCCATCTCTCATCCCTACGTGTTGGCATATCTCCCAGGTCATTCAAGGTTGACCACAGGAGAGGCATGGACCAAGGGTTAACCAAGTTCAGAGGACCCCCTTGCAGATCCAACTAGCACAATCCCCCATGAGCTTAAAGAAACAAGTTCTTCACATGCTTATAGCTGGAGATGTTAATGGTTTAATTGGGTCTATGGAAACTATGAGGACATCTGATCGCTGTGTGGATTTCTGTCTGTGTGGTACAAGAGAGACTGTTTCTACATGCATACCTCAGTACCAACACGCAGGCTGCCACCAAGGAGTAAGCCAGGAGGGTCCCGATGGACATGAGATCCACAAGATCTTTCAAGTCGAAGAGAAAGGCCATAACAGCTGTAGGAGGAAAGGAAGGTGAGAGAGGGAAGAAAAATCAGTAACACAGCATAACATGCACATCTGAGGAGTGTTAACAACAATGCAGCACACGTGTGACTGTTGCTCAGGACTTGGCTGGGTAGCTTGAGCTGACCTGAGATGGCAAGAGGCAGGACTTGGTGCACGAATACCCCGAAACTCACTGGCTGTCCCAGCACAGCCTCACTAGATGGAACCAGAGAAACCATTTACTAGCCAGCCTGTTTGTCTCATATGGGTATGTTCACCCAACTAACAGCAATGAGCAGGTGTTTAAGCCATAGCCTCGTTGCCAGACTCCCCCCCGCGCAGCTGCAGCACGCCCAAGCCCACAATTGTCTCCTGGAAGTAGCTAGAGGGAACAGAAGACAGGCAGCACCTCGCTCCGGTGTCTCAGCTAGCTGGGGCGAAACCAGGCTTGTGCATGCAATGCGGCCAAGCATCAAGGAGGGCATCTTGAGTTAGCATGCCTCATCATGGGGTTTTACAAAAAAAGGTATAGACTCCCATCCCTTAGGGATTACCCTGCTTACACACCCTCACCAGGCAACCCCTGGTTGTACAGACCTTTGTATAAAGGCCTTCAGAAGGAGAAGCAAGTAAGCGGAGGACAGACGCCACAGTCAGACATTCAGGTGACGCCACCAGTCGTATGAGAGCGCAGGGATCTCGCAGCTGAGCCTGTCCTCAACGCACCGCCTGGAGCCCAACAACCAACCCAACCTTTAAGCTCAGCTGGCAAGTGCTACCCCTGCAGCTTTGTGTGCACCTTGGTCCTAGGCGCTACAGACCACTCTGAGGAGACCTGAAGGGACTGCAAGGCATATTTTTTTACTTTATCTGCTCTTTTTTCGCCTGTCTGGACCCGAGGCCACCTGAAGAGGAAGGTGCCAGAGAAGCAGCTGAGAGGAGGCTCCATGGGTCCCAGCGGCAGGAGCTGAGCCATTTCACAGGAGCTCAGAGCACACGGCGGCCGTTCAACACCAACTCCCCACCAAACATGGCATGTTTTCACACCAGCGGCTCATCCCACATTTGCAGCAGAAGGTAAAGAGGAAGCAGCAAGGCTCTCCTCTTTGCTAGGCATCGCAAGGAAGGGGGCGGCTGCGAGAAGAGGGTAAGCTGCTCGTCCTTGCCATTTGGGAGGTTTAATTCCCATGTTCCTGGGGCCGGGAGAGGCAAGGGGAGGACAGGACGGCTGCCAGCTGTGACTAACTGATTAACAAACGCCTGTGCCACAGGGGCCATCTGCCTGTCTCCAACTGCTCTGGCGTCTTCTGCTGAGCTGCTACCCACAGGTGGTGCGGTGTCTTCAGCCAAGCCAGGCCAACAGCCACAAAGATGCTGGGGCACCGCTGGCTGCCACCTTGCAGGGGGTTAATTATTTTTAAGGCTGGCAGAGCACCCAGGGCGTGGATGAAGGCAATTCTTGGCATGAGACAGGATGTCAACAATGAGGTCTGAGAAAGAGGGACAGGCACACAGTGAGCTATTCATGCTCACCCAGCCCCCCCAGGGTATGCCCTGGAAACCCAGGGCACGCTCTGGGAAGTCGTGCTGTGCGATACATCTGATTAATAAGTGGGCCAGAGTCAGGCGGACTTATCTGCCCCTAGGATGAGCTTATGTCTCCGTTCCACGCGTTCCTGTAAGTCTTTGGGTCTTACCTGCAACGGCCCCTGATGTCACTGTTGCAATTATTGGAGTTTTTCTCTTCTCGTTGACTTTAGCCAAAAATTTAAAGAGAAGTCCATCTTCTGCCATAGCATAAATTATTCGAGGCATTGGAAACATGGAGCCAAGGAGACTAAGGACACAGAAGGGGGAAATAATCTACTTATATCACCTCCTGCTGAGCACAGGCACACAAATGAAAGCAAGTTTATGGCAGTACAAACACAGAACAGGTGGCTTTTGTTCACTTCAGCTTCTCCTTCAAGGGCTCCCTCTGCACACTCATGTTGCTGATAGCTGGTGACTGAGGTGCAGCTCTGAGATTTTGGATACCTAAATTTAGCCATGGGGCATGAAAACAGCCTAACTTTCAGGTAGCAAAATAGCCATAACTTCTATAAGCCTCTATGATTGCTCACCTAACTGAATATGTCTAAGTTGATCTGAAACAATAGGTCTCCAGAGTGCAGAAGAACTTTACATAGTTTGCCTCCAGCCTGCCCTGCCTCCCATCCAGACGGCTGTCCTGCAGGCAACCTGCAGACAGATGGCCCTGGATACAGTAAGCCCCATATGCTCCAGAAGATGCATCCCGCACTACCTGACACAAGTCTGCTCTCCACCCAGCAGGGCAGGATGTCTTGTGGGCAAACCATGCTTGCACTGTGGAGTTGCCTCCATGACTTAGTCACTGAATCCATTTACATTCCAGAGATGCACCTGCTGGGTCTGCTGCTAAGATGGGAGTTTCTGAAGTGATACTGGTCATGTGCATCTCTGAAATCTATCACAGGGTGAAATCCTGGCCCTTTTGAAGTCAATAGCTCTGAATTTCATCCCTGGTCTCGCTCCCTTGAGCTTCCTAGGGGAACACAGTGAAGGCAAAGCCTTGACATGCACCATTTTTTAAAGGAGCTGGAGATACATGTTTGCCTTGAGAGATGCACAAAGGAAGAGTAGTGTCTCACCTCGTAGAAAGCGCACACAAGGAACCGACAGCCACTGCATAATTGGCTCCATCCCAACCCACATACTTAAAGGCATTGGGTAAAGGGCTATTGGTATCCAGCTGGTAGTAAGGCATCATGAGCGTCAGGGCAGCTGACACGCCAAAATAAGCCACGAAGCAGATGAGTAGAGATGCCACGATGCCAATAGGAATGGCCTTCTGAGGGTTTTTTACCTCCTCGCCTAGAAGAAAGAAATAGAAATATCAGCTAAATGATGAGCAAGAACTTTACCCCAACCTAGAGCATGCTGGCTGGGGCTTCCAAAGGCTCCGTGGGCAGCAAGGCGCTGTTTGACCGTGTGGAGCTGCATGCTGCCGATGGCCCGCCCCAGCCTGTTGCTCCCACTTCTGCTGCTCCTGTCACTCTTTCTGACATAAACATTTGTAGAGGTCTTGTAAACTCAGGCACAGAAACGATCCGGATTAAAAGCAGTCCTTTTCCCAAAAAGGGTTATTTTTACCTCCAATTACTTCTGCTATCCCACTGATGATGCAGCCCCAAGAACAGTTCAATGATCACAAGTGATGGGACAAGAAATTATTGTGCAGTTGTAGGGCAAATCCTTGGGTAAGCATTTCAATTAGCATCTCCACCAAAACTACTACACAGTGAACACAGCACCATAGGTGCCCAGGTCCAGGGAAATGCAGACTTTGCATAGCACCTGGAAATCATATGGATCTTTGAAAATCCTTCTTAAAAAAAGGGACTCCCTCTAATTTTTATGGAGATTTTTCGACAACCAAGTAAAAAAAAAAAGATCCTCAAAATTCAGGCACTGATTAATTAAGAAACAGCTTTGAGCCTTCCCTGTCCTCCAGAGCTGCTCTTCTCTGAAAGCAAGAGCTCCTGAGGTTTGGCATTTCAGGAAGATGAACCGATAAGCAGAGACCCATACACCTATAAGTCAAAGGCAGATGAATGTGTTTCTCCTGCACGGAGAGGCCCTAGGGCTGGCTGGAGTAACGGAGCCAGCACTTCTCAAACTCCTTGGAACAAGAGGCAATACTGCTTCATCTGTCTTTGTGATGATCTCCTCCTCCCTCTACTCCAGCTTTGAAGCAACTCAGTTCTTGCCAAATATGAAATTAAGGATAATCCTTTCTTTCTCCAGGTAACTGAGATTCTTCTTAGCCAGGAGAAATACGACAATGCTGATGGTTTCTCTCTCAGAAGGACATCTCTGAACCTTTGGAGATAAAAACTCCCCCTTATTTTCAGGCACAGTTTTAGGCTGCAGATGACTCCCCAGAGGCTCCCCCTTTCTCTGGCTCTTTAAATATTCCAAGCCAGTGGAGCATCTTCAGCTGAAGGCACTGAAGAACCCTACTCCAGAATAACCTGTTGATTAAAGCATCGTCTGGAATTAGAGATTCAAACTTCACCAGTCATACAAAGCATCTGAACCTGGGCCTTCTCTGTTTGCCTAACTGGTAAAGCTGGCTGTGTTTTCCGTGGAGTCAGATCTGGTTAGTGTCATCAGTGACCAACCATGGGACTGGGCCCTGCAGGCAAAGAAGGGAGAAAGCTTGTTTTGTGGGTTATACAGTCTAGCTGCCTGCCACAGCAGCTAGAATTCAACACTCAAGCACCCAGGGACTTCGACATACTCAGCACTTTGAGTATTAGGAGCAGCTGAGCCAAAAGTATATTCTGGGCTGCGGTTCAGAGGGATGATGAATGCAGTGCCCTGAATTACTCATTATCTGTGCTGTGCAACATTACTGAAAGCCAATCTACCAGCAACCAGGTTCATAACCAGAACGAAGACTTCTTCTCTCTTACCTGTAGTAGCAATACAGTCAAATCCCACGAAAGCATAAAAACACGTGGCTGCCCCTGAGAGGACTCCTTTCCATCCATAGGGCATAAACCCTCCAACACCGTAGAGCTTTTCTTCCTGTGTTTGACTAAAAGGCATGGCACTGGGTTAGAGATCGTCCTGCCTAGGTGGGGGTAACAAAACTATTCATATAGCTCGTAACAAAATCCAAAGCTGGAGTTCGAAGGAACAGACTCTCCCTTTCACACGCTGGCATACAAATACCAGGCAAAATGCTAAGGCGTACCCACTGCTGAGCTTTGGACTGGCCTGCAACAGCTTGGGGAATGCACGGAATAAAAATGGTTCATGGTTTGTTCCCACCACCTGTTTTTTGGGGCAGATAAAAATGTCTTGGCTAAGACAGGAAGAAAATAGCATGAATATTAAAATTCCTCTCCTGATATTACTGCATGTGTGTAGATACACATATTAATTTAAACATAAGCTTTTGAAAAAGCACAACATGTAATTCTGAAAACTGACTACTGAGAAAAACGTAAACCATCCACTTTTCACCTAAGATGGACTCAGATAAAGTGTAGGTGAGTAGACATCAGAGAGCAATGCAGGGTGCCATGACTGTCTAAAATCCACTCAATCCTCCATATTGAACTTCAAAATTCCCTGTGCCAAGTTCATATCCACACCGTGCTTGCAACCCTGAGGGAGGAGAGGAGCCTGCATCCCTGACGCACCAAATGCTTTGCTGAGCCTCATCCAAAGTTCATTCCAGTCAACAGATGGACACCTACTAATCCCAGTGCACTCTGGATCAGGACCCCAGATCCATGTGCCTGTGTTGAGTCATGTATAACATACCCTTCAGTTCAAGTGACTTAGGTCACTTTTTCAGGGAAAAGCCTTTGTAAAGATGAATTAAGGCAATTAAAGTAAAGTAAATCCCAAATCTGCAAGCCTTATCAGGTGTAAGCATCTGAACTCTCTTGTAGAAGCTCTGCTGAGACTTAGATGAAAATTGGCCTATTATTTGCAGAAATAGCACAACCCAAATGTGGATTACTCTGGAAATAAAGATAAAGTAAGGTAAACCCCAGACAGATTTTACAAAATCAGTAAGTGCTACGGGTCAAAGAGCTACAGTTACACTTTGAAGCTATTGCACTAATTGCTCCTTGCATGGGAATAGCAGTAGGGAAGGAGGGGGGACCTTTCCTATAGAAGCAATTTGTTTGCAGCAGACTGAATTTTGCAGAGAGGCTTAATAAGCAGCTTGTACACAAGCCAAACTTGACCCATGCAACGTTTATGAATCTCTCCAGTTTTTGCCAAACTGTGCTTCCTTGCAGGCCAGCATGAAGGGTTTAGATAGCAAGCCAGGACTGAGTTGATGTATGTGAAGATATTTAAAGGCCCTCGTTCTGTGTTGTACAGTCTCAAGCAAAAATGAACAGCCTTATATCACTGGCAACCCTTGTAAACTGCTTAATTTTCATCTTGTATAGGAAGACAGGATTTTGGCCAAGAAGCAAAATGTCATTAAAAATGGATTTGTGATATGCTTGCTGCAATGCATTACAATAATCTGCAACTTGCCTTCATTTTACTGACGCGTTTGGGACAAGGTCTCCAAAAGGTCCAACGGTATTTGCCCAAGTGTCCAAAGAAACTACAGAGCTATACTTGGTCATGGCTTCATACAGGCACCAGAGCCAGCCTGGTATAGCCTTGAGTAGGAGGTTGTCTGAAAAGCTCTTTTCTCTCAAATTTGGATGCCGTATTGGTCTGAGGCTGGAAATGGTCAGTTCTGCAGCAGGGCCCCCATTGATGCAGCCCACTTCCTATCAGTTTCAGCCCATCAGCACAGCCTGCTTTCAGCAAACGCCCTCCCAAACCAGCTTTGCCTCCAAGGAGGGAGCCATCCCATTCACTGGTTTTCTAAATCACTCCACAAACCCCCCTATAAACTTGCCATTGAAAATGCATCAATTTCAGAGCTGAGAAGAAAAGATCCAACCTACTTGTCTCCGTAAATGCTGTGGCTGGTGTTGTAAATGTCCTGTTCAGTCAGCTGCCAGTTTTTAACAGACCCTTTCACAAAGCCAGAGACCATGACGAAGCCAAGGACAAGGATGTTGATGCAGGTGAACACTTTGTTCACCAGGGCAGATTCCTTCACGCCAAAAATTAAAAGCCCTGGGGAAAAATGGCAGATAGGCAGTCAGGTATTTCGCCACCAGCTGCAGGCACTGGGGGCTTGCAGAGGTAGCCCAGCTCTGTTCATGCTGTGCTCTGCCCAACTTATCACACCTCATTTCTCCACAAAGCCAAGTAGCTCAGGTAGGTCAGGATTAACTCACCCAGAAGGAGGATGACGACTCCAACCCAGACATTACTACTGTGGGATGTGACACACCTTCCCACCCAGCATGTCCATTTGGCACGTGCTCCTGGTAAAATGCTTTGCTTCCACAGCTAAGCTGTTTCCAGAGCTTTCAACACCAGCTCTGTTCACCTCATGGTGCTATGGTGTGCCACCTAGACACAGCCTCAAACTCCACCCAGAGACCTGGAGAAAGCACCCCAGGTGGTTTTTCACGAAGAAACATTGTCTTAGAGGTCTTGGCCACAGGCAGAAGTTATGAACAACATTCAACTTTCCTTAGAAGCAGGGAAAAATATGAGCAGGGACCGAATCCAGGAGGACAGCTACTTCTAGTGCTGAAGACACAGAAGAAGGTGGCATCTTGGGAATTCTGCTCCCATTTAAATCAGCGGAAGCTTTGCCAGCGAGCTCAGCAAGAGCAGATTTCAGCCTGTGGTCTTAAGAGCGTCCATCTGAAGAAGAGCACGTTTACAGGCTTTGGCAACCAGGCTCTCACTGAGGCAGGGCTCAGCGTCTCAGAACGACAAGCTCTGGTAACTCGTGTTTGCTCTTCAGGTGCCTGATTTTCAAGAACTCAAACCTTTAACCCAAATCTAAGAAGGCGGCTGAGGGAGAAGGTAAAAAACTTCACACAGGCCTGAGGGAGAAGAAGGGCACAACAGGGTATCCTTACTGCTACTCCAAGACACTTCAAGGAGAGGGGAGCATCCTGTGCACTGGCCTTTTCTTTTAAAATAGGAAATAAGCTAAGACAGCCACATCAGGGAAGTGTTTGATAAAACTGCGTACCTGCCCAGGAAAACTTGTAAGGTACCCTGTAGAAATCTGAAGCTCAAGACAGTGCAAGCAGAAATAAAATTATAGCGCTTATATTTGGGACTAAAGCTGCTCATTCAGCAGCTTTTTGTAGAAAATAATGGTTTGCATTCTCTATTAAAATCCAGGGAATTTGCTCCATGCAGGGGAATAAAGCCATCAGTAATCTGTATAATTTTATGGCTCAGTAGGGCTGAAATGAGGAGTCCTAGATTTTGTAAATTGTATCTGAGGTGAAAGACCAGATTCTAATTTGAAACTAGAGCAATTCCTATTATATACAAATGAACAAAGAGGGAAATCTTCTCTCCCATTCAGATGTAGTCCTGAAAACAGAGGGCTGCTATTGACTTCAGCAGTTCTTGATATAATCCTAGATCCAAATGCAAACCCAGATGCCAAAGTATCCCTTGCTTATGAAGCCTGTTCCCATGAGCACAGCTCACACTGTGAGATGGCCATCCTGATCAGAGTGGGAAATGTCAGGATAACCTTGTTGCGGTGACACTCCAGCTTCTGCGTTCTGGAAACCACAGAGGGGTACATGAGAAGTGTAGTTTTAAAAATTTGCCTAAATTTGGCAATGCTTTGCAAGATCCAGTTGGAGTAGTGGTAAAAGTTCAGGATTTTAACTTTACAAATTTTCAAAACTTTTCCAAATTCTGATCAAAGCCTTGGCACATTTTTAGAAAAAAAAGAGGACCTGACTGTTTATCACACATTTATTTCTCTGGAGTTTTGCATTCACTGCTGCAAACTGAAGCCCATATATATTTTAAAAAAAACCAAAACAAAACAGTAGTACATGAGGTTGTTACTGAGTCCCTATTTTTTTTCTCACTTTTCTGGCTCAAGGCACTGAAAATTGGCAGATTATCAAAGAGGGAGTAAAGTTGATGGAGCAACAGAATGAAATTCTTGTGTAATAGGATTTGTGGAGGGAAGGATTAAACTTCCGTACCTGACTGAGGATAACAAGTCATCTTTTCTTTTCTTCCTTACATAAAATTTGATTGAAGGTTTTAAAAGTGGCTCAAAAAACATCGAGAATGCTCCCCTCTAATTAAAAACCTTGTGAACAGGCTATGCCCTGTGCTAACTCCACAGCAGCAGGTCAATCCAACACTTGTAGCAAAGAAAGTCTTTAATACGTTGTCCAAAATAAGTCAGGACTTTGTGCCTATTCCAAAAGCAAACAATGAAATTACAGAAGAAGGAGGTCCAAGACTCACAAACCCCTCCAAGGTTTTACCTGTTAGGATGATGATTATCACCACGGCGAAGATGTCTGGGTATTTTGCTAGCACTCCAGGAGCATCCATCGTCATGTATTTTTTACAAAATTCTTCAATATGCTGGCCTATGATTTCATCGAACGTCGCGCTCCAGGCTCTGGCCACGCTCGAGGTTCCTGCCAGAGGACAGAAAGGATACAGATCACCCTTCGTGGCTGTCACATGTTCCAAACACGGGGCACCTTGCACAGCTTTTTGCTATAGAGGGTCTCAAAGCAACCTTGCATGGACTTCCCGGGTGCTGGGAGCAGCCTTTCCTCTGCAGATCCAGCCCGCAGCCTGGATTCATGCCTGGCATCTGCTTTGACGGAAACACACACAGGTGGTGCACCTCAGACTCCTACTCAGCTGACAAGATAAAAAAATCCTTATAGTGGTTTGGCTTCCTAGTAAATCTTGACTTTGCCTTAAGATACAGCCTAGACTGACTAGGTTGGACGGTTTGGACTAGGTTTACGGTTGGACTTGATGATCTTAGAGGTCTTTTCCAACCTTAATGATTCTATGGCTTTTTCCTTACGCCCCCAGCAGCCTGAACTTTCCCCAAACGCGGTAATTTTGCTACCAGAGGGGTCTGAGTCTCTTCTCATACCAGCAGAGATCCCTGGCAGCCCCGGCGGGGTGACTGCAGCCCAGGCAGAGGCACCTTGCAGAAGCCAGCCGGCCTCCGGCAGTGCGACGCTGCAGCGCCAGAGCCTGGACCGCAACATTCGCCCAGGTCTGTAAGCTCTGCACTCCGGCAACATGCAGGTCTGCTCCGACCTCCAGTGCCAAAGCATCCGAGCAGGATAAAGACTCAGATATCATTTACAGGTTATCTGAGCGTAAGTCAGCCTATTGCAGGACGCTGATGATCCCAGCAAGCGGCACGACTCCTGCCTGCAGCAAGTGCTTAGACATCCTCCTCCGGGGCTGCTGTTTGCTGCGGTTCCTGAGAGCACCAAACCACGCACAGCTTGCCAGGGTGAGGACTCAACCTGGGGTCTCAGAATGACCAAGTCCAGGACATTGTCTGGGCCAGAAAAGTCATTTCAATGAACTGGAATAGTAACAACGAAGAGCTACCACCAGACAGTGACAGCATTGTGTAAAATAAGTAGGTTTGTGTAATAGCCAACTTCTCCCTCTCCTGCGTTAAAGTGGCTATCATTATATTCCTGATGTCTTATACAGTACACTATATATAACAGCATCTAATTGCATGATATAATTACTACTGTACATAATTACCTAGTTAAAAAAAAGAGGTTGGTTTTGTTTCGGTTTGCAGAGCAATTCCTCAGAGGACGCCGTCAGGGCCCCCTTCTACCTAGAACAGTTTGTCCTGACACACTCACCTGCGGGTGGGCGTTCAGGCCCCAACTCCGGCACTTGCAATCATGTCAAACAACGTCCGTGCTCACCTACAGCTAACCCCTCTGTAGCAGCGGTGGGCAGCGCCTGCAGCAAAGCTGGGAACATTCACTGCCCCAATCCAGCTTTGCAACAGCATAAAAATAAGCTGCAGAACAGACCTGTTTGGAGACTATTCTGTTCACTGAGACAGCAAAGTGCACAGTGTGAATGCTTTTAAAGAGGTGGGACATCAGTGCCATCAATTTAATCTTGAAACACTCCAAAAGTTATTGTATAGCACATTACAATTTTTCAGCTTAAGTTTGGCACGATTTGAGGGAAGAAACTATTTCTTTAGCGCTATTTTTTTTGTCCTGGCTCTAATATTTCATGTTCTAGGACAGGAACAACCAGCTCCTGCATGTATTATATTAGATGCCAGTTGCTTGGATGCCAGTTCCATGTAACTATCAGCCGTTTATCCCGAACTCTCTGTAACCAACAGCCTTGAGGCAGCAGGGGAAATCTGACATTCTTCCAACATTGCAGACACCTGGATAATATCTTACTGTTGCTACAGAGCACGGTGCAAAGACATTCGGCTTGTATCCAGGAGGATTTACTAGTTCTGGGTCAGCATAACCTCGCCCGATCGAGGTGGCTCCTGCCCGCAGCACATGGCTCCCAGGAGAGCCGCTGAGCTCAGCTGCAGGGCTCGCTGCAGGAACAGGCACAGGCGAGGACGTCACCACGTGCCCCAGGAAACCCCAGCAGCAGCTACTCACCAGGGATGCTGTAACTCATCGTATTACCAGCTCCCACCAGCTTCCAGTTCCTGAAATGCTTCCCGCAATCTGGCATGGTTCCCCAAACCCACATCATCCCAGAAGAAAGTTCACACCAGATCCTGGTCCTGAACACCTTCTTCCTTCTGTCTAGACCACGAATCATCAGTTGCACACCCATTTTTACTCGTCACCCACCTCCAAGACCCCACAACAGTCCTCCCCAAGCCAAGTCACTTCAATTAATTACAAGCTATTGGCCACCCATCCCAGGACCCCAGGATTTCTTTTTCCACCCCCACAATACTTTCTGAACAGATGTCCGAGAACCTCAGCGTGAAAACACCGAGTTGGCCAAGCCCCTTACAGATGCAAGCTCCCACCACCCCACCTGGTTTCAGTGGCACTGTTTGGCATTTTCTGCAGCATGACTAAGAAAAAAATTGGCTTTCTGCCCCTCTAAAACCCTGGTTCTGAACTGCAGCATGTGCCTGCCAACATATCTTTCTCCTCCACACCCCCGAAGCTGTTGGAAGTTGTCTTTGCTCACAAGAGGGGCAATTAGCATGGTGAGAAAGGCTGCGTAAGATAAAGAAAAAAGACCTGCTATAGCTCGCATCCTCCCCCAGTTGTTTTTCCTGCTTAGCCAGCCTTTCTCCCAAATTATGAGGAAGTCAGTTGCAAACATGCGTTTTTATCACAGGACTGAATTAAAAGTAACAAAGTTGTGTTTTAACACATTCATGGATAATATCTACTTATTTTTTACTAAATTTTCTGCCTTGTGATAATACACTGAGCAGCCAACTCTGAAATAAAAACTGAGGCAGTGGTTCAAAAGCCATTATGAGAGGACAAAAAGAAAAAAAATCTCAGAAATACCAGCCTCAGCCCAGATCCTGGGAGTGTAATGTTCAGTATGTAGATCTTTTCATCATGCATTTGCAGAATCAGTTTTGGGACAGCATCCACGGCTCTGTCAGTCATTTTGGTGGTCCAGTATCATGGTGAGAAGGGCCACATAACTAACTAGATGAGAAGCATGGAGGAGACGCTTTATCATTACCTTTCTGGAACAGAACATAAATCACCAAGAAGTCTGTTCAATTTTTCTACATGTAGCCTAAGCAGAGTCCATTTTAGAAGTCTGGAGGAAATTATATGCTTACTTATTTTTAAAACTATTTTTATCCCCTCCTTGCAGTGAACCTGATTCATAAAAGAACCGCAGGACTCAGATCTCCTAAGGAGACGAGTTTAATTGACTCTGGCTTTTAATCCTCCCATTTCTTATTTTAAAAAAAAAAAAAAAAAAAAGGAGGACGAAGAAAAAGTTTCAGGTAGCACACAGAGCAGAGCCAGCACGATCTCAGACAAGCAGCTGCTACGTCACTATATTGCTCTTGATATGATCTTACCCTCCCCAGCACCATGGGAACTAATCTCCAAGGTAACACTTACACACCCCATAAAATGCATTTAAAAAAAAACCTTCCCTTTAATAATTTAGCGTAGTATCAGTTTTCATTTTAACTAGTAAGTCTTCACTCCCAACTGGCAAGTTGGTTGCAGCCTTACAGGCACGATGACAAGCAGCGTGCCCAGAATGTGCTTGAAAAGACACGAATCCTTAATTAGCGAAGTGTGGCTTAGTTTTTATGTATCAGCTGAGTTGTACACTGCACGATCTGAGCTTGAACTAAGGCCTCTCCTAGTGGGAGTCAAGGGCTTAGAAGGGATTTGGTTTGGACGTTTCAGAGACTGTGAACCTGCAGATCACCCTAAGCTTAATCCTGCAGCTATTCACAAGACAAAACTCTGATCTCCAGATACTTTAAACAGGTCTCAAAGGGACCAGGAATTAATCCTTGATCATCCGGGAGTACAGATGTTGCTACGTAAAAGCATCCTTCCGTCAGCGGCTTCTTTCTCGGCAGAGAGGACGCGCTTTTGCTCCCTGGCAAGCGTGCAGCAGCAGGGGATGCCAAAGGGATGACGCGGAGATTGAGAGGAAGTCACAGCAGCAATAAGCCGGCTTCAGCCCACAGCACACCACTCACCTCGCCGACTGACAGAAGCCACCAACAACGCACCCCGCAGACAAGTCCTGAAATCCTCGGTGAGTGCAAGAGTGCAGCGTTTGTTTTGTAACAGTTAACGCAGGCGCCCAAACAAGGCTGACCTTACAAACTAGGCTGCCATCCTGGACTAAAGCCAGGGTCTCGCAGCGCACCCACCATACTTACCGATTACATAGGAGAGGATTAAATTCCACCCTGTGATGAAGGCCCACAGCTCGCCCACGGTTACGTAGCTGTAGAGATAAGCTGATCCCGTCTTAGGAACTCGAGCACCGAATTCTCCGTAGCAGAGTCCGGCCAGCACTGAAGCCAAGGCGGCAATCAAGAAGGAGATAACGATGGCAGGTCCCGCATTTTCCCGTGCCACGGCTCCAGCCAGTACATAGACACCTGCACCCAAAGTGCTGCCTACACCCAGAGCCACTAAGTCAAACGTGTTGAGGCATCGTGAGAGACGACTTTCTTCTCGAGTGCAGTCCACATTTTTCCGGCGAAGAAGCTGGTTTCCAAAATTGATAATTTTCTGACACTCCATCTTTGTGTTTGGGCCTGCAAGAAAGATGCTGCCATCATTACCTGGACCAGCATACCCCCCGAAACAGCATCACTGCACAGGTACACTGTTACAGCACAGGTACACTGCTACAGCCCTCCTATGTTTCAACAAACGAATCTTCACATTTTCCACCTTTTTACATAGCAAAATGTCTCCTTCGGCATTTTACCTAGGCTTAGCACAGGGAATTAAAACAGACAAAACCAAAGCATTTTCTGCTTCCCGCTCCCACTCAGGCTGCAAAACCTGTGTGACCCCGGGAGAGACGCGGCACCCCACCCCAGCTCCCACCCCGCTCCACAGCCACCCTGTCCACAGACAAGTGGACAAGCCGAAAACGCAAAGCCTGTCTTTCAGATTTCAGAGTGGTTTTCCTGGGCTGGGAATGAAAAAAAAAACCAGATTTTTTTTTTTTTTTTTTAATATATATGTATACACGTACCTATATATATCTTTTAAGTCTCAGGGTGAACTAAGAAGTGAGCATTACATCCCAGAATAAGGCGCCACACGTGCTACTCTCCCTAGGGCACAACACGACCACGTGCTGCAGTCGGTGACACCCTTTGCAGTCAAACAGACCCACTGGGACATTGCCCCTCTCCAAGCTCCAGCTCCAGCCACAGGCAGCAGCACAGGCTGCTGTTGCCTACAACTGTGCAGGCTGAAACAGATATAATTTAGGAAAAAAGACATGCAGAATCAAGTTTAACTTGGTTATGCTGAGGCAAAGGCTCAAGCTATTTTGCGCTTGCAACGACTGAAGTGAGAGCACAGTGGGGCTCCCTGAATTTCCCTGTCCCAGCCAGGACAGAAGCACTGCAGGACGGGGGTGTTTAATGAAACCGTGGGGCAGGGTTTCCAGCCATGGTTCCAACTGTGTATGGACCTGCTGGCATGGCCAAACAGCGGCGTGCAGCGGCTTCAGCGTGTGAGCAGCTCCGGCGCAGCTCCCCTGCTTGGGACTTTATGATGGGATTAGCAGCAGGGTAAAGCAAACCCCTCTCTGTGGAGTGATCCCTCAGGAAATCCTTCTGGAGTTTCTCTTCCCATGCAAGACACATCTTGCAGTGCTACACCATGGGAAGATTTTGCTATGCAACTCATCAAGCCTACAAATTCGACCATCTGCATAGGCGTCCACCTAACACAGACAGTAACAGCACTCATTAAAAGCTACAATTGGTCAAACCAGCATGGCCAGCAGTGGGGTCAGCTCCTCAGGACATCTGTGGAACCAGTGCCGTTACGGAGTCTGTCCCTTCAAGATTTATGTCCTTGGACACAGGCCAGGAATGGAAGTTTTGTCTTACTCTTTCTGAAAAAAATTAAGTATGTTGCTTCAAAATTGTCCTAGCCTTTAGAAAGTGGTTAGAGAGCTCCTCCTCACAGCATTACCTGAATCCACAAGCACAGCATTAGAAGGAATTTCTTGCTTTTTACACTGCCAAGTCTAGCCCCAGTTGTCACAGGCAACCATGGCATAACACCAGGCCTTCCCTTAAAAATTTCTAGGTGCCTTAATTCACTGTTGGAAAGCTCCACCAACACTCCTCTACTCTCCAGCCAAAATGCTTTAGTAGGCAGCGTTTATTCACATGCTCTCGCACCAAGAACAGCATTTCCCCACTCGGATGGTTACCCCAGTGTACCTTTAGAGATCAGTCATAACCTCTCAGCCTTCATTTGGCAAAGGCAAGAGATCCAAGCCCGAAAGACACGGGCAGTCCCTTGCCCTGCCTGCAACTACTCACCTCTGAACGACCCTCTGAGCAGGAGTACATCCCATTAGCACCCTTCTACTTGTCGCACCAAGAGGAACCATCAGAAGAAGCAACAAGAGCATCCCAAGAGCAATCACTAAGAACTCCAGTGGATATCTCCTCTACCAGTGTCTGTTTTCCGCTCCCTGGAGTCTCTTTTGTACCGAGCCAGTTTCCTATTAGTCCTCATCTTCTTAAATAACTTCCTGTGTGGCACCCCGTCAAAAGCTTTACTCAAGTCAAGATAAAGGCGAGCTACCATTCTTCCCTTTAACCTTAAAAGCAAAAAAAAAAAAATAATAGTCCCCCACCTTCCCTGTGCCTCTTATCAAACAAAACTGTCAGGTGAATCTGCCAGTCTCTCATAGGTAAACTCACTTACCTCTTCGCTCTTCTCCAGTCAATGGGGCACCACCTCCTACTTTGACAGAGGTTTCACTTTGCTAGTTCACCGCCGTTTTCATGCCCTGGTTCTTTCTGATTACCTGTGCCTGACCCTCCCACTGGCTCCCGCTGGCTGTAGCCATTTTCCTCAACCCAGACTCTGCCATCCCACCTTCATGCCAGCACCATCTGTCCTCATTAGAATTTGGCAGTTGGATAATATGATGCTTTCCACAGCCAGGATGTTTCCGTAAGACCTACTGGATTACTCCTAACTCATATACACAGAAAAACACGTACTAAAATAAAGCAGTGTTGGGGGAGCTATAACAAGGCATGTTCTTCACCTTGAATGGGCCTTCAGTGAAGGAAGTCCAACACTTGCGACAAGCACCAAGAAGCTTTGAACATCCCCACAGAACCACACTCCAACCAAAGACTACAGGCGACCTAAGCCAGAGCAACAACTGGCACTGACAACAACCTACCATGCTTTTACAAACAAATTTGGCTCCAGGCACAAAATCACTACCATAAGACCTGCATTCAACTATTTAATGCCCATTAGCATTTTTGTTCTGAGCATAAGAGTACTTTAAACGTGAATGTCCCAGTTGTCCCCATTTACCACACTTTGGTTCACACTGCAGAGAGCTCGTGGAGTGGACAAACCCGATACTACCGGGATGAACCTAAACCTGAGAACGCTGCAGGGGCACATGTAACGCACCCCAACGCCTGATGGGTGCTCAGCCCACAGGAACAGCTACTCCAGGATAACCTCCCCTGTAAGATGTGTCGTGCAGACATCAGATTCTCAGCAGCAACTGTTTTCCTCTGCAAATCTACAGGCTGCCTGGACACAGCCTACAAGGATGAAGGGCATCTTCCATCTCAGACTGCATCCTGTAGCCTCAAAAAGCACCAGCCTGATATCCACACTGCACCAATAAGCCCAGCTTCGAAAGCAGGGCTTTCAAATATTTCTTCATAATTATGGAAAAGGAGAAAGGTTCTTTTATTTAGATGCAATGCTGGACTGAGGCATTAACTTTCCAATGAATAGTACCTTTTATACCAATAATGGGACAGCAGTATACATTGCACACTAACGTCAACAGTATGTTGAGAACAATGTGTAGGCAAAAATATTCCTAAATGCAATTTACAGTATAGTCAAGTGAGATTGGTACTTCACCAGCTCTGGCTAAAACCCAGTGTAAAAGGTGGGAAGATAGATACTAAGAAACTTAATTAAATGAGTCAGCTATTAAATCCAATGCTTCAGTTTTGTTGCCACAGCATCAACTACAAAATCAAAAATTCTCTTCATTTTTCCAAGATACCAGTCATAAACCCTGGCTTAAATCCCTTTCTCTTGGCCTTACACTAATTCCCCTACTATGAGAAAGTAATTACAACTGCAGGAACAAGGCTGAGGATTTACAAGTTCCACCGTGTCAGGAATTGTCTCCTCCACCAACAGCTCTCAAATACGCTCCCAAGAGACACAGATTCAGACTAATGGAGAAAGGTGTCAGGCCAATCTTAGAAAAATCTCATTTGGTGAACCATGGGAATTCCCAACACACACAGAGAGGGAAAACTATTTTCTCCCTTCAGAAGGAAGACAGACCTGTTTACCTAAGTGTGTTCATACATCAATTCACTCATGCAGTCTCCTTCCCCCTTGAACTTTACCCAAATCCATGTCAGCCAGGATTGCTTTCAGCTGGACACCTGCCCACCTCCCCAAAAGCAGGGACAGGGCAGTCCTGAACTTTGAACTGGGGTAAGATGACAACAAGAGCGCTGCACTGGAGCATCCCCTACGAATTCCGTTGCTTTCTAGCACAACACAAAGTCCTAGGCTTTGCTTAACTCCCACCAGAGTGATGCAGAGATCCTGTCAATGCCTGCATCGTACAAAGACCACAGCGATGGGTCTAACTCATCCACCCTGCCCAGCAGTGGTGGTGGTGCTGCTGCAGCTCCAGGAAAACAGGGAGGATCCTAGTGCTGTGCACCAAGAAAAATCGCTACAGAAGATACAAAAAAAGCCCTCCAAAACAAAACAAAGAAATCCCTGCCATAAACTGCAGCCTACTATGAGCAGGATACCCATAGGAGATGTGTTAATGGATTTATTTTCCAAAGTTAGTCTGAAAGGCAAGACCAGTTTGACTCAGAACCAAACTCTGAGACAAACACGGGTTTATTCTGCAGCACAGAAACATCAAGAAATGCCAAAGGATTGGTGAAAAACAATTCTTGCTGAGTCAATATTTATGGCAAGGTTTAGACATTCAATGACCTGAACAGAGTTGTTAGACACAACTCGGAAGAATATGGGAGAGTCCCAGCTGAGGCTATTAATAAAGACAGAAAATGGAAAGGAGGTGGAAAGACGGCCCTGCTCAGCAAGAAGCCGAGTGATGAGCCAGGGAGGTCTGCAGAGGTGCAGTGCAGCTGGACAGGGCTCACCTGCCCTTTGCACAGAGCCCCTGGGCAGGCCTGGATGGACCTCTGAGGCTGAGCTGGTCCAACCATAGGGGAATACTGGAGAAGCTCAGAGGAGATCTTCCCAAGATATTTCACCCTGGGTGAGGCTACAGGGCCAGGCCTCCCCAAACCTCAGTGACTTATGCATTGTTTTGTGTTCCTCAGGGTTTGCACCTCCAAGTTGACATCAACCTTGCTGAGCATACTGGGTTTCATCCTGCAAAGTGCTGAACATTTCCTACATGGAAAATCAAGGTGAGGGAGGAGGGTATCTTGCAGGATTGGATCACACGTATTGTGCAGAAGGAAAAGGTTTGTGATGTGCACTCACTCATCAACACGTGGGTTTCTACAACGCCCACACGACAGGAATGGGGCTAACCCTAAGAGCTAGGTGGCACTAATGCTTGCTTGCAGTGTGTAAGTAATCTACTGTCCCCATACACCGCACAAAGCTCCAAGGAGAACGTGCTCTGTGGTGAACAAAAGCAAAAGGCAGAGGTCAGGCTGTGCTGATATTATCTTTGTTTAAGACATGCCTCCAGGTTCCCCACAGGTGAGAGCCACTCTACCTCCTCCTTCGACGACCACTGACACCCAAGGAGCTGCGGATGCTAAGTTTCTTCCAGGATTTGGCTCAAGGCCTCTGCTTCAAAAATGTACTGCCTAACAGTAACACTAGACCTTTTATTTCCTACCTGGCCATTTAACTTAAATTTAACTAAACCCAGTATCTTGCAAAACAAACATGACTCGGTATTCCCAAACCAATGGGAGTTTTATCTCTGCACCGAAAATGAAGGCAGATCTGATACCCGATGCCCTCCCTTGCCACACATGTCACGACAAATCACTTCTTGGGCAAGAACGGGGCTGGGGAGGGGCAATGTACCCAGGAGAGAAACAGCCCCTCGCTGCATCAGCTGGGCAAGGTTTTTGGCGGTGGGGGAACGTAGGATTTATTCATTAAAAACAAAATAAATCTAGTGAATTATTTCAAGCTTATATATAACACAAGAGTATCCCACAATAAACATATTTCAAAATGATTTCAGGCTGAAGCTCTCTCAGGCATACCTACAGGTGTTCACAGCTGTACTACGCTATCAAGAATAAAGCAGAACTGCTTTTTGTGGATAATTTGTTTAGAAGGGCTATTTAATTATGACAGACCTAGAAATTAAGGCCAACATCCTGCAATTGGCTTAATGCCAGGAGACTGTGCTATTCTGGCTGATCTCAAGATCAAGATATCAACTTCATCCTGCCCCAAAACGTCTGAGTGTCTTTCTTGTGAATAAAATACCTCCTACAGCCTGCAGATAACAGACAGGGAGCTGGGTGCAGGGCACGGTACCCGCACTGCAGCCGTGTTCTGCATCCCTCGCACACAGCGCTGTCCTTCATCTCACAGACGACTGATCACCATCCTAAGCGTCTCTTACCTGCTGTTTCAAAAGCAACAAAAACATGTACCAAATCAACCTTTCACTTTCAATTATGTTCACTGTAGCTTGGCAAAGAGACCGTCAATAAAGACAAGTGGGATTTTTTTTTTAGAAGAACAATCTTCTGGTTTAGCAGGATGCAGTACAGGGGCCATTACACCTCTGCCCAAAACCTTTGCGCTGATATCATTTGTTATCTTCGCAATTGTATCAAAGGGTGATTTTGGTGGAGATTATGATTTTTCCCTCCTTAGAAGTTGGATCCGGCTGTGATCTCGCTTTCTGAAACAGCCGTTCTTGCCTTTGAAGTGAGGAAATGTGTTCTGGGCTGGTTCCTCTCACTCCCACTCCCAACCATACTTGAAACGATGGGCCTTTTTTTGAATGCACGGTCAGTACTCCTGTGGCATACCGCAGGCCTAATCACATAAACCAATATAATTTATTCCAGAAATGCTACCAGATGGTACATAACCATCTTCAAGTTGAGGAAACTTGATCTGAATGAACGTAGATTAGCTTTCTTCTGCACGCACCTAGCTCTCACCCCTGCTTTAGATCCGGTTTCTCCGATGAGAAACACCAAGCTGCAAGCCCTGGCTGCTCAGACCCTGGGTAGGAAATGGCTTCACCCCAAGGCTCTGGGCACCTTCACGTTGCAGCAGGAGCCGAGGGCTTTGAGAGTGGCGGGAAGCAATGATGCACCTAGATAACCTAGCAGGGTGGACCCTGGGGCAGGGGCCACATCCTCGGGTGAAATCCTGTCCCACTGAAGTCGATGGCAAAGCTCCCACCGACTTCAATAGGGGGCAAATTCCACCCACTGCTGCTGGTCCTTGTCTTTTATTTACAGTGCATTTTATGTTTGTTACTTTTGTTCTCTGTCCAAATTCTTGTGCCTTGACTGTATTGTATTTTCAAATAAAATAAGATATTCTTCCTCCTCTTATCTAATGGTTAACATACCTATTATATCAGGTTGATAGATTTCCTTCCCCATTAACAACATTTTAAAAAGGGACATTCTTCAAAACAATCCCATAAGAAAATAAGCAATCTTGCATCTGGTTAACAGCAAAAAGTAAACCATAACAAACATCTGTCCAGCTAAACATAAAACACTGTGTGTAAAAATAAGCTGACAGGGCACCATTTTACATAAGCAGTACTATCACTTCCTAAACAATTACAATTTGTTTCAGCTTCTGAAAAAACACTCCTTATCTATTTCAAGGCCTTGCTGCTCCTGAGAATTTTCTTCTCCAATTTGCAGAAGAGCATAAAATTAAAGCCGATTATACAGAACAAGGAGTTTTCTACTAAGGAAAAAAGAAAACCCAAGCCTGACTCTGCTGCACGTCCAATGAACTCCCCAAGCACCTCCTCAGAGGAAGCACAAGCAGAAATCCCCACTCAACATTGTCCCACATATGCTTACATCCATTCTGAAACAAGTGGAAACCTCTACTGCCATCAGTACCCTTCTCTCACAGCAAAGTGATGTCCTGTGGACAGTCTTATTTTTCCTCAGCATCCTTTTGGTCTTCAACAAATGTATCCCCCGTACAGCTGTACCATCACTGCCACTAGTCTGCAGAACAAAGAGCTTGTGCATATGCCATGTTGGTATGTTTGGCAAACAATGTGGAATGGGTTTGGCCCTCAATTCTTAGTTTACACACGGGTCAGCTCCCTGAACAAGCATATAGTGATGATGCCAACTTTCTGATCAACACACAGGTAACAAACCCCTTTGGGAGCCTTTTCAAAAGGCTGATCTCGCTACTTCCATCTCCGAGGTAGCATCATTCACAGAAAAGTCCTTTGCAGAAAAAGAAGAGGTGGAAAACCTCAGTTCGTACTACTGCCGTTAGCATTACAGATAGTTTTGGGGTGTCAGATTTGACTGCAGACTCCTAGATGCAAAGAGGCTACATTGTAAGGGACCAAATCAGAACCACTGAATGTTTTTTGAAGCATCATTCAGAAATACAATGAGGAAAGTCAACAGTCACCGAGGCACATCAGCCCCAGGTGCGATCCATTACAGTATAAAGCAGGAATTGTGTTCAGGTATGTTCTTCCAAAATGTCTTGCCTTGGAAAATCTCCAATGTTTTGTTACATTACTCTGCAACAAGTGATGGAGCAGAGACAAGACAGCTACAGCAGATGCTGAGCTTTCCCCACAAACATTTGAACACCTATCTCAAGACTTCTAGAAACAGAAGCAGAGGACATGGCATCAGACCCTAAGGTGCATCTGGCTGTGTCCCCAAAGCTGCTGCAAGTGTCCCCATCAGCTGTGCTGGAAAAGGCAGGCAGCTTAGAGAGGACAGCTTTGGGACAAGTGCTGAGAACCAACTCAGAGGCTGTGGTCGTAGCCATTCGCAGATGTCTGCCACCAGGGAAAAGGCTGATGAACCTAACGCGGGCATGACCAAGCGTTAGCATTATGTGAAGCTGGAAGATACCCCACAATAGCAGCAGTAATGGCAAGGAGTCCAAGCCAAAAGCCACCAAAGTAACTGCAACTCTTTGCATTGGTTTCACTGTGTGTAAAGGGATGCTGTCCTGCTTAAGTATTTTAACCAAGCAAGGAATGTCTTGTCCGTGTGCTGTAAAACTGTTCCCTTCTTGACTGTCATAATTTTATTTTTTATTTTTCACATGTGCATATGTATGCATATATCTCAATATACATTGCAGAAACGTAGATTATATACGGATACTAAATGTTATATTCTTTGCCAATTCTGTCATTAAAAGACAGGATCAGACACTAGCACGGCATTTGCGACTCGAAAGAAGGAAGCCATCCAGTTAAATATAAACTACACACTAAACAGAGATAACGGCGCACACACACACACACACACGTGTACAGCGTATATAAAACACAATCTTAATCACCTGCTTAAAGACACACTGCCCGAAAGAAGGGGACCATATTACTTTCCCCTGTTGAAGGCAGCTGCTTTAACGGCACAAGGGAGGTGTTGCTAGGGGACCAGCCCGCTGCCGTGGACGGCTGGGGATGGCGCAGATTTCTGTTCCTCAAACTCCCAAGCCTTACGGACATTTCCAACGCAGCATCTCCCGCTCTTCTCCAGGTATCTCACAGCCCATCGGAAAAGGAGCGGAGAGGTGCTCTCTCTAATCCCTATGCCACCCACTTACCAGCAACCAGTTATTTACTGAAAGGGGAACACCAAGTCCCGCTGGATATGAAGAAGGTGCTGGTGCTCCAGTATTGCCTCGGGACAACGGCAGGGTGCTGCAGCTCACCCGCCTGCTTTCCAAACTGTCACAGCTACTGGCTGTGCCAAGGTCAGAAATTCCTCTCCCATCCCACGACAACTTCTGAGATGGCAAAGACCATCCTTTTCCCCAAGTCCAGACAAGAAGTCTCAACTTCCCCAAAATTTCTAAGCAGGCAAACTTCAATGTTTTGTCTCAATACCTGCAGAAAAATTGATCTGGGTTATTTGTGATGATACATGAAACCCATTTTGAAATTAGTAGTGATCCTGGACCAAAATAAAGCAGGGAGGTTCCTGCTCTCAAAGCCCCGAGGTCAACCCCCCAGAATTCAATCTTCAAATTCTCCAAAATGCAAGTTCAATGACACCCATTCTTCTCCACAAAGCTTCAGCCGCGATTAACATCAAAGGTGACACACGGTAAGCCATTCAACAGGTAAAAGATTGGATAGACATTAATTCCCCTCCTTGACTACTGCAGAAACACACAATGTATTAGGCTTAATTTGCAGTGGGGAATTTGACATTATGATTGTTTTCCAACTGCGGATACAATGAAAGGCTGGGATAGGATACAAGATGAGAGCCTCCACTACCCAAGCATTGCAAGAACAGGTTAGAGAAACACCTCTTGGATATAGTGCATCCTTCCTCAGAGCAGACTCGGGTGCAACCAGTCAACATGTTTGCTTTGGTAGGGTTAAATTGTGAAACCAGATATGTTCCTCTTCCTAGGCTACCATGTATCGCCCCTGTAGCTGTACCAGAAGAACCACCCAGGAAATCGTTCTGAAAATTGCATCACTGAAACAAACCCAATGCTGTGCCTACACTCGACTGGATGGCAAGCCACTGCAGCCAGGGCAGAGGAGAGAGATGGGACACTTTCCAGGCTGGATTCCCACCCGAGGAGAACCATCTCCCGAAAGGCACCTTCGGTGCTCTCAGCAATTTTAGCCCATACCTCGCACTTCAGCTGGTAAGGATCCTCTGGCAGCTCAAAACAGCACCCAGCTGTTTGGAGGAGGAGGAGGAGGAGGAGGAGGCGGCGGCGGCGAAGGGCAGCACTGCATTTGCCATCACAGCTCCTCAGGGATCAAAAAGTTAAGATGTCTTCCTGCCTAGCCAATAAAGGGCATCACACCTCTCTCATTACATGAATCACTATTTTCTGATGAAAGAACATCTAATTGAAAAGTCTCCCACCAGCTCTAGTACAGTCTACTCAAACAGTTCCTCAGCATGGCTTCAAATTACACTTTGCAAGAAAATTGCTTGATTTAACTCCCTCAATTTGTCATAAAACCCAACGGGATCTCCACTGATAATTAGACTTGCCAAATGAAAGCCTGAGACAGATTGCCACGGATCTACTTGAAGTGACACATCACCCATAATCTGCCAGGGATTCAGCCTTGGTATCGAGCAGGAAAAAAAAAAGTGTGCTTTGGGAAACAATATTAAATAAGTTAGCTTTGTCTTAAACTTAGATAAAATGAAGACAAAGCTTTGCTTAGCTGAAACGCTGGCCATGCCATTCACCATGCTCCAGTCATGGCCCTTAGACAACAGTCCTTGGAAGAAGGTGGGAAATTTCCCTTAGCAGATAAGGAAGCAAGTTAGGCAGAGAGAGAAGTTGGTTTGTTATTAAAACAGTAGTGAGGAAACAAACAAATAAAAAATTATGAGCCCCAACCTTCATGCGGAACAACAAACACCATCCTGCACAGATGTGGGACACATCCGATCAGACAGACAGATGGAAGGAGGAAGAAGACTTCCCCAAACACCGTCATTTCACCAGGAGGAAAGGCATAGCCAAGTGGGGATTTTGAGGTGTGGACAAGGGGCAGATCAAAGTGGGTATAAATCCGTTGATTCTGCTACGCCCCTGGGCGGCGGGGAGCAGGTGGAGGCCAGCAGGTATCTCGTGGTGAGTGGTGGCAGCTCCAGCTGGAGGCAGTGCCAGATGGTGGAAGCAGACCCCGGTCAGCCCTGCCCAGCAGCCCGTGGGCATCCTGCCTACAGTGGCAAGGGCTGCCTGGGCAATGTGCTGGACCACAGACCAGGATCTGGCCACCCTTGTGGACCAGCGTGTCTGCGGGTCAGATGTTTCTCACACAAGCACATTCCCAGCACCAGGTGTGCAGCTTATCACCACACTGCTGTCCCAATTAAAAACTTCCTCCATTACCATAACGAGTACCGACTCAAAGCAAAGGAACCTCTTCCTTTACTGGGAGAGCAGGGGCGGTGTTTCTGTGTGAGAGCTGGAGATGTTTGAAGAGCTTTTTTAGAGGAAATGCTCTGTAACAAATTTTGGAGGAATTGCTCACACAAGGGAGAGCTCAGCCCGCACTGGACACACACTCGTTCAGGGAGGAAGGGGAGCAAAAATCGTGCATGGCAGAGTCACAGGGCCCCCCGTGCCTTACACCAAGATGATTCTAGGCTTCTGAGAAAGGATTTGCTATCCTCAAGTAACTATGTCTGCAAATTAAGTGTCAAGGTCAGGTTGGATAGGACTTTGAGCAACCTGATCTAGTAAAAGATGTCCCTGCCCATGGCAGGGGGGTTGGACTACGATCTTTAAAGATCGCTTCCAACACAAACCATCCTATTCTATGAGCCTGTGAAATTTCAAATTATGCTCCATCACTCCTTAAGGCTTATACAACCTAAAGAAAGTAATAAGTTTTGTTAATAAGAAAGTTAATAAGTAATAAGTAATAAGTAATAAGTAATAAGTTTTGTTAATAAGAAAGTAATAAGTAATGTTTTCATGAATCCAGGATTTTTCCGCTGATTTGGAGGCCATTCTCAAGGGCCTGCCCCATGCAGACCTCCGAGTCAGACCTGCCAGCCCTGCACCATGATGTGGCTGTTGGATAGCAACTTGACATAGCGGAAGAATTAAGAAAAACTTCCCTTTTTTGAAGAAACCAAAGTTAATTTTTCATTAAGCAAGCCAGCTGCATTCAAAAATATATTACAACCTTCTGAGGGCACTGACTACAGACCTAATATTAAAGCTTTCTGCAAATATGATTTACGCCATACCAAAGAGAAGCCTAGTGTGAAAGGAGCTAAAATGTTTGCTTTTAGACCCAGTATTCCTGCATTCCAGCCATAATTCAAGGGCTGGGGAGGGATCAGCCCCACGTGTTCATCTTTGCAGGCACAAACAAGCACTTCACACCCCCCTCGGCTGGTGTGTGCAGCCACGTACGCTCCTGCAGCCGAGAGGATGCTGCGTGTCTGCAGTTTCAGGGGTGGCTCTTGACATCTGCCTAGCAGACAAGTAATTCCCACTGGACAGCTCTTCAGGAAGACCTTCCCCTGTGAGACGGTGCCCTGACGCACACTGGATTAAAAGCAATGACTGAATGCTACCGTCTGATCAAACTAGTATTGCCCTTTCACCAGACATACCCCACTGACCAGGGTCACTCAGTGCCAAAGGAGCCAACAGCGCACGACTCGGGAGGGGCCGCCGATGCCCCGGCTGCCTGGGAACAGCCCGAGGAGCGGAGCATCTCGCGGGAGGAAGCCTTAACTGAGGCAGTCCGGGCAGCCCAAACCAGGGCAGAGCGGGACACTGAGTGCCGATGGTGTGGCCGCACTTCCAGTGTAATTGGCATACGGCGATGTCCCAACTCCTTGACAGTTAATGACCCATCTCCTGCCAGTCCATGACACATGCCTCACCAGGGACTGTTGTTTTGGGATGGGAACTGGGCTGGGCAGAGCCCGGTTGCCAGCACCACAGGATGTGTCCACGTCAGTGTAGTCTAGACAGACACCCACAGCAAAACGGGAGCCAAGGACAGTGCAAAGAGGTAGAGCAGAGGAGGTAAAGCATGGGGCTGTGTGAAGGAGAAAGAGAGGGGAGGTGATAAAAGCCACCTGCCACCCCACATTTGAGGCAGGGGGTAACCGCCCCCGGGAGTGCAGCCAGCACACCCAGAGATGATGGACACCACACTCACCTCCCGGCCACTAAGGAAGCACCGCTTCTTCAGCCATCCCTCACCATGGCAGGGCGGTAGGCACACACTTCTCGCCTGACATCAAACCATCCCGGCCATGACTGCCCATCCTGGTTCTCCCAGCCCGGCCAGCGCTGCTACCTGTGCTGCCTTCAGGCTTGCAACGAGCTGCTCACATTTCATCATCTTCCCACCTTCCTTCCCTTCCCAGGCAGCTGCCCTCCACAATATTCCCGGCCATCACGAGTGGAAAGGGTGGCTAAAAACAGACTAGTATTTAGGAATAGCAGCAATGCAGAGTTTTGTCTTTTTTGCAAACACTACAAGCGGTTTCCATGGCAGCTTCGCCCACGCACTTGCACGCTTGCTGTTAAAACTTCACGCTGTGCAAGTCGCCCACTTTCGTTTCAATATTTGACCCAATCCTGCCCGGCTCTGCAGCCCTTCAGTCCCATACACCGCCTGAGACAGTAAAATCCCCTATTCAACAGGACAGGAGCACCCAATTAATTAAAAAAAAAAAAAAAAGGCATATGAAATGGGATTCTGGGTCTGACTGTGGGAAAAAAAAATTCAGTCTCAGAAGTGTTTTGCAAATAATCCCACAAGCCATCAGTGTACAGACTTTACAGCTTCTAAGCACTGATGGATTTACAACAAAATGCCTCTGAAAACTGCATCCATTTTAGGCATTTAAGCCTAAAATAAGTACAGAGCACAGTAAATGGTACAAGCATGATGTTTGACTGGTCTGACGATGGGGTAACCGCTCCCGTTTTCACACAGAGATATCAGTGCCCAGTTTTGATATATTCTACCTAAATAAATCTTATCAGAAAGGAGTTACAACACTGAAGCGGAATTACATTTCACAGCAATGTAGGTGTGTTTGCTTTGGGTAAATGTTCTTTTTTTAGCCACAGGCTCACCATTCAGTTCTCCCCTACTCCCTGACAGGAGAGCTTCTGTGTAAGAGGAGTTTTGCCTCCATCTAACCCAAACGTTCCAGGCTGCATGGCTGCTGATGGGGAAGGGCTGGGGAAGAGATGTCCAAGCACAGCCTGTTTCATATTTATCTCAGACCCTTTCTTAAGGTACGACAAAAGGCTTCCTACTCCTGTCTGGGATCAAATCAAGACGTGAAGTTTTTTTCCTCCCAAAAAAGCAAAGATGACACTCACCAGATGAACCGGGAGCCAGACCACAAGCTGCACGTTTCAGGTCCCACTGCTGACGATGCCACATAGAAGGACCCTGCACCCCCTCAATGCAGGGGCTCCACACTGGCCAGCCCAAAGAGAGATTTGGGCAGAAAGCTCATAACCATCACTAAGGGACACAGAGAAAGGCACAGCCCTCACGTGAAGCTGGGGAGAGGCAAGAGCGGGGACAATGCAGAGGTACCAGCAAGTAAGAAATGCAAAAGGTTGGTGGATTTGGCCACAGCCCAGCCACGAAGCCACTGCAAAATAGCGTGGACTCAGCCTCCTATTTTGCACAAGGAGAGGCATTACCTTGTAGCCAGCCTCACAGTTTATTTTGCTGTCTGTGCGGCAGAAAGCCAGCTCTCACAACCCACATGTCTCCATGAAGGGAGCTTTTTCTGACTCCCTCGGAAGCACAAGTCAACTTACAGAAGAGATTAACTCCCGTGAGCAAAGAAAAGAGTTGCTGTATACTTGTTATTCAACCCCATCAGCCTAGTAGTTGTCCAATTTGTAGGCTAAAATCTTACTCAGATTTCTGATTTTATTGGAATTGCCACCTGCACCTCCCTGCCCCTCATGCAGAAATCTGTCTGCCCCAAAACCTGCACCTAGAACCCAGTGACAGAGATAAGTGAAGCCACCCAGCACATAGTCCTGTCAATGGAAGTTACATGGCTATCCTTAAAAAGAATTGTGTCCCTATCAGCAAACATATACTGTTTGGAGTAAGTATGCACTTTTTATTGGGAGAAAAATTACTAATATCATCCAGTCTGCTAATACCTTTTAAAAACCGTATTATATTTTTCCATATCATCATTCTGGCATCAAAGGAAATCACTCTTAATTATATTTACAGGGCTGGAGGGATATGCAGAGGCCTAAATTGACAGTCTCTGAGAGGTATTGCATTATACATTTCAACATACTTCTCTGAGCACGTACAGTGCCATCTCCCCGCTATGTCACTTACCTAGAACAAGAAACTTTGAAGTATAATAAGCTCTGCTGCTGCTAGGCTCTTTAAGTGACAGCAGGAAGGAAACAAACTACTGACTGTAAATATTCTGCTTAGCTCCACTGTACGGGGACTTGGAATAAAAAAATATTGGTGGTTTTAAAGCAAAATAACTGCAACAAATGATAATTAGCATTTTCCCCCAAGGGTCTGAACAGCAGCATGGAAAGCAAAGTGCTGCTGTTGTGCTTTTGATGGTGCCCTGCACCATACTGTTCTGCTCTCCAGGTACTTCCTTTGAAGGAAAAAGCAGGTTCAAAAGTACTCTAACATCTGTGACGGTCTATCTGGAGCAGCCAAAGCACAACAGGGTGGCTTCAACGCTTACACAAGTCTCCCTGCGGGACATACTTGTATTTCTTCACATGCCAACCAGGTTATGAGGGGTAGGATTCCTCTTGACTAGCTTTAGCCAACTCCAAAGCAGACATTTGGGCTTAGGGTATCATCTCACCCCCCTCTGTAACCAACAGGCAGAGACAGGCACCTCCAGGTATAAATTTATCCCTTTGGAGGAGAGATGGGAGGAACAACCCTCTAGAGACGCCTGCCTTCCCCAGCGACTGCAGACACCTATGAAAAGCATTCATCCTGTTTTGTGAACTTTTTGGAAAGAAAAAAACAAATAGCGTAGCATGCAGCAGCATCCTTTGCTTGGGAATTACCTCACAGGAGTCAAAGAGCTGTCAGGCAGTATGCAACCCTGAGTGGAGTTTAATCAGCAACCTAAGGATGAAAGACTATATTCCACAGACTGCTCCTCAAGACAGAAAATGGACTGTACCTAGAGCCAGCAGAAGCAAAAACACCTTGATGAATTTTGACCTGTCTTTCTGTGGACAGTTAATAGAAAGATGTAAAAGTCTCTGCATGGTCTTTGAGGCTTTAGCAACTCAGAAGTCCACTTCCCTCACAAGAACAATGACTCCTCCTTACACTTACGTTCCTCAAAAATAAGAGTGTTTTCTGGACAAAGCTTTGGATTTCAGGATTGCCCAAGTACTGATCCTAGTGCCTTCAGAGAAAGGCATAAACATTTTGCTTCTGCTCTTCTCCAGTTGCTCAACTGTTATGCTTTTAACTCTAGTGCTTGTGTTGGTACCTTTCCTGAACTGAAAAGATGCTAGAGGCCAAATTCCCACTCTAATCTCACAGAAGTTCTCATTTCCAAAATCCCACCAAACACCTATTGTTTTTCTCCTCCAAGATGTCGCACCTCCACCCTAATCCATCATTCAGCTGCTAACTTCTGGTTGTTGCCCCTTCTTCTCACTCAGGGTGCCAGAACATTTTGCTCCTTTCTTCCAGCAGATTGCACAGCCAGAAAGGTCCTGCCTAATGCACCTGAGGTCAGCATGGGCGGATATACAATGGTACCGCACCTTTGCACTTCAAAATTTTATCAGCCATGTTCAGTTAGGGATTGGAAGAGACTTTTAAACACCTGTTTTGATCACTTCCTTTCTATACAGCATCCACATGCCTTTATTCAGTGGGTTGCTAAAGCAGTGGTGGACAAGTTAGTCAGGGCCTCAATTACATGACATTTTTTTCTACAGTGACAATTAGATTATACATTCAGTGTCAATATCTCTTAATAGCTACATGATTCCTATTGCAAATAACTTGCAAGAAAACTTCTGTTGCTGCTTAGGGAAAGCAAAAAAGAGGAGGGGTTGATTTTGCTGTATTTTTCTCAACAGCCTGCTCCCAGGTTTCAGAAGCTGTAAGCACACAAACCAGCCTGATGCACAGACTGTCACTGCAAAGTGAGAGAGACAAAGAATAAAATCTTCACAACACATATGTTACAGGTCACCCTGTTCTGTGAACTTTTTGGAAGGAAAAAACCAGATAGCGTAGCATACAGCAGCATCCTTTGCTTGGGAATTATCTCACACGGGTCAAAGAGCTGTCAGGCAGTATGCAACCCCGAGTGGAGTTTAATCAGCAACCTAAGGATGAAAGACTATAGTCTGGTTACCTGAGTCAACTAATCCCCTTTGGAGTATTTTCTAAAGATACATCACATTATTTACCTTGCTAGCTGAAACCGCTTTATAAGAGAGTCACTTCAACAAAATAACCTAGTTCTACAAACTCAACAACGCAGTTTTTCCAACTAGTTTATTTAATAATCTTTCACCCGACAAAGGCAAGCTCTTCTTCAGTTTAAGGAAACAGTTCACTTATCAAATCACAGTAATTTCTTGCAGTCAGTTTGCCCCTGCCACATATACATCCAAATAAACTTCCCATCAGCATTCCCAAATGAAACTACTGCTAGCCTTACCAGTGGTCTGGTTTTGTTATGCTTTATAGCTTGTACTTTTTCCCCCCGCTCTTCTGTTATTTTGCAGAAATGGTTTTGCTTACTGACTCCAGATTTCACAGGAAGGCCTTCTGTTCCGCTGCTATCCACTGAGTTATACCACCTCCTACCCCACTGCAGAGGCAGATCCTTTGGAAGCAAGTTCTCCCAAGCCCTGATAAAAATAAAACGTGATTTTGCATGGTATTTCTTTTATAGCAATGGAAAGTGGCACTAAACCACACCCCACAAATACCTCACAGGCAAAGCAAACTCACCTTTGCTTTACTCAAAACACTGAAGTGACGTGGTCCACTGCAGACACGCAGAGCAGCACCGTTATCAGGGTAGACACTGGTTTTCTTACGGCTCCAAGTGCACTGGCTGCAGAGGTAAGTGTCCCCAAATGCTTGGTACCACCTCTGCCTTCTCCCTCCCAGACGTCATCACCCTCTCCGCTCTGTGCACTGAGCTATCTGTGTGGCATCCCGGATCACTTCGCTCAAACACTGCTCACTCAAGTTAGCAAATATTTTTTAGAGACACATGATACCATTTACCTTGCTAGCTCAAACTTCAAAGATGTAACCTAGCAGCTAACTCGAGTTAGCAAAGACCAACCTCTGAAGCAGCCTGTGCTACCCAGCCTCATTTGAGCTGAAACAAGTCAACAGAGAGTTCTCTGAAGCATATCAGCCAGAAAACTGGAGCAGCAATTACCTCTGCTGCTGGGATGCCAGTGAGCAGCCACCAGCAGCAAACTTCTTAGTAGGCACAACTGCAGCCAGAGATGATGTGCATCTACCCCACAACTCAGTTCTTCTCACCTATATTAAAATACCTGGCAACGTAAGACAATCAGGCTCACACACAGCCAGGAATAATATGGGTCACGGCACACACTGCTATTTATTTTGGGAACACCTTCTCATTTGACGGAACGGGTTCCAGGAATAAATAAATGATCTGGTACAGGGGATTTTAACTGTCTGCCTGAAGCAATACCAGGGACAAACCCTAGTTAAATAAAACACTCATTGTTAAATTTTTTTTTAGAACTCCAGAGTGGCTTAGAATAAACTTTCAGAAGTGGATGACTGTCAAATAGCCACTAATTTTCAAGAAAAGCATAGCTCACTCAGTAAATAAGCACAGTAATTAATTGCAAGTCCTCAAAAACAGGATACTAAGTAAAATCCTCATCCTTGTAATTTAAAAATTAAATGGGTGAATAAGACCTACAAGGAAAGATACAAACAAATGACAAGGATGCAGAAAATAATGAGGCAAGAGTGAATTGCGAAATCTGTACAGCTCAGAAAAGACAGCTGGGATATTTGTCTGGAAATCTGGTGAAAGAGAACTCAAGAGTTATTCCTTATCTCAGAAAAAGGCAGGAAAAAGAGGTGTAAGAAAATATGAAGTTAAATACTATCATTAAGTAGACAGTAATAAATTTAGTATTTTAGTAAATATAGCAATTGCATGGATTTCTCAGAAAAGCGGTCAAGACACGACATGGAAGGCTCTGAGGAGTAGGTTAGATTAATGAGGGATCCTGCTCACCAAAGAAGCTAGTAGCACATTTTTTCCTACAGCAGTTACTGAAACTCCTGACAAACAAGAACTGCATCTCTGTGAAATGAAGTTTTCTGAACTGTTTTTCACTTGAGTAAAAAAACACCAGAAACTCAAAAATCACAGAATCATAGAATCATAGAATCATTAAGGTTGGAAAAGACCTCTAAGATCATCAAGTCCAACCGTTAACCCAACTCCACCATGCCCACTAAACCGTGTCCATAAGCGCCTCATCTACACATACCTGGAATGTACCTGGAACCAAAAATCTCACAGTATTTTACTTTGGCAATTCCGAAACAAGGTACTTCTGTACCAGATACCATGCATGAGATTTATGACCCACCACCTTGGTGGTCTCCAGCGGAGTCAGGGACCCTGGCAAGGGCAGCAGCTGCTGACCCACCCACCATCGAGGGAAGGCGGCTCCAGCCAGTGCTGCCAGGGCAAGCAGCGTCCTGAGGTTTCTACAAACCGCAGCGGGAAGTTGGGAGCCCCAGCTCCTGATCCCTGACACCCTCAAACTGCCCACGAACCACAGGCAGTTGTCAAGAATGCTGCAACCGGTGGGCCTATCATAGGGGAGGTGATAGCCCCCATGTTGTTTGACCAACGGATTCAGCTATGCCTTTTTCTTTCCTTCCCCGCCCCGCCCTGCCCCCCCCGTAGGTTCAAGTAGCCAGTGACATTGCCACAACGGCACTAAGGAGGGAGTGCTCAAATACCAGAACAAACCCACCCATAGTGCAAACAGCCACGACTCTTCCCAGAGTCACTGAGGAATCTGAGAACCTCACAAGTTCATTGAGATAAACACTTAGACATTTATAGTGCAGACTTTTACATCCGAGCTAATCCCCCAATGCCTCCTTTTATAGTCAGTGGAAAACAGCTTTCAGGTCACAACTCATCTGGGCTGAGATGAATCACACCCAAAGAACGTCCAGCCCTCCCCTGGCTGACTGTAACGGGAGCCGGGGCTGACTACCTTGGACGTAGATAACTACATTTGGCCAGATGAATGCTACCTTCAACACCATTCAGCACATGACAGATTTGCAAGGATTTTGGCCCTAGGATAACGAAGGATGAGGATATAGCAGGTAATGGAAAAAACCCTAGGATACTGCCAAACACACTGACGTAGACAGCAGAGAAGATCCACCCTGGGTTAATAACGCTGGGTCAGTATTGACTGGAGTTGACCCCAACCAACTCTGCCCAGAACTGCTGAACTAGTTCTCCACACCGCCCAGGCTCCCGGTTCTGCTGGTCAATGCCACTAGCTTCTACACATACTTGGTTAAGTCAGTGGGACTTACTAGCTCATCCTTCAGGAGAGGCAAAGGGGCTCTGCCACATCCCCATCTGCCCTTTGGCACCACGGTGGCTCAGCCAACAAACCTCGCCAGGATCAAGCCAGCATCCACCAGGCACATTTGCAGCCAAAGTGAAGCACCCTCTCTTTCTCCTGCCGCACACCGCATGCGGTTGAGCTTTTGGCATCACAGATACGGGCCAAGAGAAGAGCACTGAAGTCACCACTTTGTTTTCTATTCTCTGAAAGCTGGGATACAACTGGAAGTGACATTTCTGAAAGGCCACTGAAGTTTCATTAACCTGTTGTGGTGGATCAAGGTCAAGGAACTTGATAGATCAAGGGTGAACAAAACATAGTAGAGGCAGTAATTGCAACAAGATCCCTGCCCTCCTTCACCCGAACCATATTCCTCCGTGTCTTCTTTCCCATCTGAGACTAAACAACGACCACCACTCCTTTTTGCCCTCCCTCTTGCACAGACCAGACCATCAACTGCGCTCAACGCCAGCTAGATTGGCACACATCAACCCTCACTCATGTTGTCACACAACCCAAAGCAGAGACACAGAGCTCAGGCACACCCCCACACAGGGATGAACCCTACCTGAAATCTGGCAGTAGACTGCACAGGAAAAGGAGAAAGAAAAACAAAACAAAACAAAAAAAAAAGAGGGAGTGACAAAGGTTTCAACAAAAATACAACTCACAGCTGGTTACTCCAATAACTGGTTAGATTAGAGAAAGAATTACAGGTTCCCTCTTTTGTCTAATCTAATTCCTTCTGTATAGCAAATCTGTCTCTCTCCACGTGGAGTCAAGAGCATATTGCGTACGTGCAATGACAAGTCTCACCCACACTCACAACTGAATTGCTTGAATTAGAAGCCTAGCTGGCCTCAGTTACAGCCCACCCAAAACAAAGAGTGCCTTCTGAACACACCTCCTCACTGATAAGCACAAGTCTTCGAGCAGCAAGGCTCAAAACTTTACACATCCCAGCAAACCAGCATAAATTGGGGACTAAACACCCAGTCATTCTGCTGCTCAAGAAATGGGTTTATTTTGAAGCCAATTTGACTATCTAAAGCATACATGCTGTGGAGCACAGTCAAGGTCTGTCCCCTTCAGATCACTCAAAATACAAGATACTCAAAATACTTGAAAGTAAAATAACTTTTGAGGGCTATGGCAATCAACGAGCTTGCTCCTTCTTTGTGCCAGGGTCGGCATTTGCAGCAGCTGCAATTACAGTCTTTTGCATCATATGGAAATTCTGTCTAAAAGGCATTTTGGCTGATTGCTGAAGGCAGCAGAAGTCCACAGAGCACCTGATCAGAAAAGTAAGTTTCTGCCTCTTCTCTCCAAGTGTTCATTGTATTTGCCTCTGACTTGAAGACAGCAGACACAGACGAGTGTCACTGAGTAACTAGCTTCAAGAGGCAGAGCTGTCCCACTGTGGAGGGTCCCGCACGGCACCTACACGCGTGACCATGTCTTCCCCACCTGCCCCCACGGCTTAGCGGAGCCCACAGAAGTGGGCAGAGGGAGGCAGGGTGTCCACTGGTTTGCCTGATGTTGGACGGCACCATGAGGTTGTTGCTCAGGCGCGAAGTTAATGGTTGTAAGTGACCACACGTGCCACACGCAGGTGGCAAAACCACTCAGCTAAGAGACAGTTAACTCATAAAGCTGCAGCACCGTGATCACTTCAGCTCTTCTGCCCGGATTTGCAGCCTGTGAACTCTTTAGAGCTGCAACTGCCTTTTTGTCCCGAGTCTGCACCTATGACAACACCCTGCTCCAAAACTAAGGCTTCTAGCAACCAACAACACAACTAGGATTTCTGTACGTAGTCCCAATCTTTCCGTCCAGCCTTAGCTATATATAAAATCCCTCTTGAGGTTTTTTAGCGTTTTTCTCCCCCTGCCCTGTCTGCCACAAACATTCACACATACATATGCAAAAAAGAAGAAATCCATCTGTTAGGCAGGCCAGCTGCCTGTAAAATGCTGACAAACAAAATGGAAACAAGTCCCTGCCCTTGTCACAGGAACAGGTTCAGGAACAGCAGACAGCAGCAACTCGCAGGGTATGGGGCTGACTCAAGCGCTGCAAACGATACCCGCATTTTCGGTAAATTCTCCGTCTCTTTTGCAGATAAAAGAGAAAGCAAAGCACAGCACAGCAGTCCCTCAGGAGCAATCTTGGACATGGAAAGACCGTCAGGGAAACGGCCCAGGGTTTCTCCTTGACACCTGGGCCTTCACCTCCCGGCAAAGCATGCTCTCTACGGCGCTGCTCGTGTTGCAAAGCAAAGATAAGCAAGAAAACGGGTTAGCTGGCAAACATGCATGCACTTCTGTGAGCTTCCCAGTTCTGCCCTGGCTTGCTGCTTGCTTGGAAGAGGGCGAGCGCGGCGGGCGGCAGCAATGCCCACCTCCGCGGCGCAGGG
>NW_009209795.1:0-24443 GCF_000690835.1 Fulmarus glacialis
GCCCCGCCCGCCGCCGCCGAGCTCCGCAAAATGCGGGCTTGCTGAACGTGAGGGCCGCGAAACGGAGTATGTACGTCTGATAATCTCTTGGCATTTTTTTTTCCGATATAAATAATGGTAAATCAGTACATTTTGGAGAAAGTGAGAATTTAATACCTCATATAGCGCTCTAACTACATATATCTAACCAGCGGTGACTTGCCTATTCCTGCCTGCTTGCGTGCCATCCATCCTGCCAGCTGCACTGAGAGCTCTTCGGCTTTCTGAAGTCATGTATTCAATTTGGCATGTTTTTCTCACACCTGCAGCTAGTTGCACGGTACGTAACTCCTTTACCTGAGGTGGTGCCTCGGGCGGGTACAACTTTCAGTGTCCAGTTGTCTGGACACAGTGACACTGCGAGGAGAGAAAGCTGTGCACAGCAGAAAATCGTAAGCTTGCGTGAGTTACTGGAGTGTCCCATGCGGGTTATCAACATGCAGACGTGTGACTCGCTCCAAATGACCCAGAATAAACGAGGGAACACGTAATTGCTTGGAAACGTCTGAGGTTCCAAACCCCGGGCTGCGCTGGATTAGCAACTGGAAACTGGTTTCTTGCTTATTCACTCTTAAAAAAAACTCTGAGAAGTCTGATTTAAATCTTGCCTTCTAATTTTGGATTAGTCTGAAACTTACAGTGTCTAACCTAATTTAGTTGTTTTGATTATTTTCTAGTATGTTCGCACATTGTGCTCTGTAAGTTACAAGGCAAATGAGCTCCCAAGCCCTTAGTCCCAAGCTCCTCCTCTGCTACAGTCTGCCAGAAGCTGTCTTTATTCATAAACCTCGTTCAGCCTGCGCAAAGGGAGTTTCTTTCAGCATGAGCCAGAGCCTGAGTAGGTGGAACAGCGTTGAAGATCTCATTGTGGGGCTTCGCGTATCTGTGAAAGACAGAGCTGAGAGGTGCCCATCGCAGCATCCCAGCCTCCCTCCTGTTCTTCTCTGTGTCGGTCTCACTCAGTACAGCATTTTGCTTCCGTGACTGTAAAATCTTGAGATGCAGCCAGGTGACAGCCATCTGGGATGCTGGTTTTGTTTAAAACACTCGATCTTGAAATAAGCAGTATTTTGTGGGGTATGATAAGGGTGAAACTTTACAGTGTAGTCTTGGAGTCCTAGCAAAAATATCTGCTGGTGCTTTTAATGTGCCATCGTGAACCAAAAAAACCCACATTTTTCTTCTCATTGAGTTTAGCAATGAGAGAACAGACAATTCTGACATAGTTAGGAGTTCAGATATGGTTTTGCAAAAAGTAGATCAGAAAACATACTATGCAAAAACCTTTTCAGTCGTTCAACATTTTCTACCGAGGTGGTGCATTTTTATTTTTTGTAGATCTCTGCTGGGAGCTTATTCTGATTTTTGTTACATTTTTGCCTTGGCTAGATGGCAGAGGGAGATGTGAGAGAATTATTCTGGTTTAAAAAAAAAAAAAATTATTGTTAAAAGTATTGTTAAGATAACGATGGGCCAGTGTGTGAACATGAAATGGAGTACTTCAGAAGAGGATTCTTATTTATTCCAGTTCCTTCCAAGTTGAGAAAACGGGACAACCAAGTCTGTAGACCAAATGTTTTTGTCATCCGTGCAGAACTATTTCACCTGAAGTCTTCTAGGAAGAGTCAAAAGAAGAGAACACCCTTGTCCCCCACCACTCTGGAATGAGATGTTCTCCTGCAGGTGGTGTTGCCAGCACCCAAAGGCAATTGTGAGAATAATGTGGGGTTGGTTTTTTTTTTTCTTTTTTTCTTTTTAAATGGGCTAGTTTTTCTCGTCGTTGGGAATAATGAAAATTATTGTGAAAACTCAGCATAATTAGAAGATTTTTTCTGTACAACCACAATGTGGGTGGTTTTGGGGGGTATATATAGAATACACAGGATTACAATACTCTGCTCTTCATTTTTTCCAAAGAATGTCTAAGTTGCTTGTATCAAACCTGCTTGGGTCATTATAAGAGGAATTGAGGTGGTACAGAAGTACTTGCCAAGCCAGTGATACACCTTTGTTAAAGCTAGGAAAGAACTATTTATTTTTTCTGCGAAGACACCTGTGGCTGTGGCACAGTAAATTCTAAAAACACTTCTTTGGTTTTAGGAAAAAATAATTAGCACATAAACAGTACAACTAAGCTGCGTAATTAGATATGCTGATGATGACAGGACTGGTATCCCAGGTCTGTCTATTAGGCGCTGTCTCACAAGTCTGTGTGCTGGTGAGATGTCCTTAAAGTTACAAAATTATTTCCTAAACATTCCATTAAGAAATGCAGAGTGTGGGCAATACTGATTAGAGTGGCTGTTCTTCATTTGTCTCTACCTTTACTTTTAGGTAATTTTAGCCCTCCTACTCTTTTAAAAAGCCCGTTAGCGATATTTGAGCAGTTAGTAAAACAGGGACAAAAAGGTCATAGAATCATAGAATCATTAAGGTTGGAAAAGACCTCTAAGATCAAGTCCAACCGTTAACCCAACACCACCATGCCCACTAAACCATGTCCCTAAGCGCCTCATCTACACGTATACAGGTCTACCCTGTATGATGTTTTTGTCTGTGCCAGTGTGCTTCATCTACATTATGTACAGAGGAAAAAGCCAGAAATAATATTCATCTATGTAACCCCAGAAGGCATAGCTGTTCCCAACAAATATGTTTTAAAGAGGAGCTGGTGTTCCCTTCCCAAGGGGTGCTCCAAAGGGCGTTCCTGAGCAAGGGGAGTCTCTCGGTACAGATGTGTAGGAGTGGCTGCTGCTACACGTGTGTATATATGCTGCGCTGAAGGATGATCTGCTGCTTCTTGAGCATTGTTGAGTGAGTGTAACGTGACTGCATATTTTGGGAATGAAATGACCTCATCCGTGCCACTAGCAGAACTGGCAGAGTAATTAGCACTGGCTGCTTCAGCATGATGTCATTGGACTTGGAAAGCTTTGATAGAGTTTCTAGCTACCATCTCAGCTTGTGTGTACACGTGCGCTTTCGCTTGCTGCCTCACCCTCTCACCACTGATTTTTGAATCAAAGTTGGAGTTTTTCAACGAAGCGTGGAGGCAGCAAGAACAACTGCATTTGGCCAGATGAAAGGTCTCTTTAGCTTTATTATCTGCCTATCTCTGATGGTGGTCGACAGTGAATGCTTAAGGAAGGACTGAAGCACAGAACAAGCACGTCATTTCCTAGTATGCTTTCTCAGTAAGCTTGTCACTTGCGTGTAATGCCCTTGTGTTCGGTAGCCATTAATGAGGTTTACTTCCACTAATTTTCATAATTGCTTTTGAACCCCTGCAAACTCATGGCATTCCACATCTTATGGGAGTAAGTTTTACGGTGGAACTGTGTATTGTCCCTTTGGAAGGGACTTCTTCACTCAGTGAACAACCCTACCTGTTCACCTTTGCCATGCTACTTCTGGTTTCATAGATCATCTTGGTTGTCCTCTCCTCTGATCAAAGAGTTGCAGCTCTTTTCGTTGTCCTGTGTGTGGAAGCCATTCTAGAAGTTTGGTCGTCTTTGTTGCCCTTCTTGAACCTTTTCTTATTCTGCTCTGTCTTCTCAGGTTAGGGGAAATCAGAAACGTACCCTTGCATTCGCATCTTATCAGGAGGTGAATGTGCAGTGATACGTACAGTGGGACAGTAATTTTGTTGTTCTCTGTAATGACTTCTGATACTTGTTTGGGGGTTTTGGCTATTTTTAATGACTGAGTTGATATTTTCATAGTTACTAACGCTATGATGTCCAGTGGTAGACAGTTCAGATTCAATCACAGTGAATGCAGTATGGGACTTTTTTCTCATTTTCGTTGCTTTATACTTAACGCTGAATTTCATCTGCCATTTTTTCACCAGGCAGTCATGAGGCTACCAGTATCATGAGGTCTGTCTGGAGCTCTCTGCAGTTTGTTTCTTTAAAACCTTCAATAATTCAGTGTCAGCAACCAACCTTAGTCACTTATACTTAACACTGAATTTCATCTGCCATTCACCAGGCAGTCATGAGGCTACCAGTATCATGAGGTCTGTCTGGAGCTCTCTGCAGTTTGTTTCTTTAAAACCTTCAATAATTCAGTGTCAGCAACCAACCTTAGTCACTTCATTTATTCACCCCCACCTCGAGATCAGGTGTATGTTGAACAGCGTGGGCCCAAGTGCTACACCGGTGACCTGCCTGCCATGAGACTGTGCATTCCTACCTTTTCTTTCTCATCTTTTAAACTTGTTTATCCATGTGAGCACCTTTTTATTTTTTTTAAATTTTCCCCTATGGCAACTTAATTTCTTAATTAAGACTTTTGATGTCTGTTTTTATTTTTTGGGTCTTCCTTATCCACATGCTTATGAACTTCCTCAAAAACTCCAATAGGTTCATGAGTCATGACTTTATAAAAGAACAGTGTAATCTTCAGTAATGGGTTACTACAGTTAACAATTCAGCTGTGTCATACTTGAGTTCTGTTTAACTTGTGGGTGAAGACCATCTGGTGCTGGTAACTAGCCAGGGTTAATTTTCTCAATTTGTGTTACAGCTTTTTACTGAAATTCTGTTTGAGATCATTCCTCCAGAGTCACACCTGTAAATCCTAAAGAGATAATATAGATGCAGAAAATTAATTTAGTTTTTCTGTTGTGGTCTCTTCTTTGGTCACTCCATTTACACATTAATTACTGGTCCTATAAATTTCTGGCAGACCTGCTACTCCTGAGAAAAGAATAAATGGTTTTATGCCCTTTTAACAAGATATTCCTCAAAAGCCCTTTTTGGCCTGCTCACTATAACCTTACATAAAATATGACAGTGTGTGTGTGGTTTTGATTTGTTTTTTTAAAAATTTTTTTCCTACATGGACATGGCTTTAAATTGTCAAAGAATTCATTCTTTTTATAAAATGATTAAATAACAAAAAGGTTAAATACGAATTCAGTGAGCCTCCACTATAGTGTTTTTGCCACTTGCAAACACTTTAACTGTTGGCTTATATCTTTGGGGATTTTTTTTAAAATAGCTGCTGCTGCTTTTTTTTTTTTTTTTTTAATTTAGTCTCACTTAAAGAAAATGCAGTTGTGTGAGATGGGGGAAGGTACTGTTGCTGCTCCTGCAGTTTGGTATATCTGGGATGTTGCAGGATGATTCTCTGCAGCGTTTGGAACCAGATCCTGCACGTTCCTCAGAACCAAATCAGGAATTGCTTTGCCTCTTGTGGATTTCCTGAATAATTGCTCTGTGAGGCAATTATTTATGTGTTTAAATGTGTAGCTTCATATCTTACACAGCACACACGCGTATGGATAGTTGGCATCTTTCATTGTTCAGCTTGCAGCCTCTCCAACCTCCGAACCTCTTTCAGTATGTGACCCTCGCTGTTGTGCTCATGGCTGGTCCCTAGTACCACATTCTTCCTCTCTCTGCCTAGAACTTGAGTCCATGGGAATCTGTTTCTCATAGGGAATCTGTTATTTCTCTGAGCATGCATGTCTCACTCCCTTGTGTATGGAATTTGTATCTATTACTGCTCTGCAGCCTATCAGTCCCTACCCCCAGGTGTTTGATATATCTGTCATAGTAATATTCTTAATCAGATCCGTGTGTGTGTGTGTGCGCGTATACATATACGTTAAGACTTCTAGTTGTCTTTTTTTTTTTTTTTCAATTTTTTCCCTCTCCTGTTAAGTGGCACTCTTCTGCTTCACTCTTTCACTTGCCTTTATTTGGAATTACGGAACCTTTCTGTAGGTGACATGTATTTCTGAACAGTGTGCTCTTTTGCATCTGCCTTCGATTTAAAATTCTCCTGTAACTTTAAAAGTGGTAGCAACATGTTTCTGTATTGGCTTAGGTGAAGAATATCTTTCTTGTGCAAACTTCCTCTCTTCTCTTTGTTCTAGAAGTTTCCTCAGATGCCATTGAATCCACACCTGCTGTACCACTTCTGTACCACTGCAACAGTAGGAGCATTTCAGAGAACACCACTGCTGATGTTGTGGCCTTTAACTTCCTACCTAGTGATCTACTTTCTTGTGTAGGTAGACCATAAAAACAGATCCGCTCCCCTCATATCTTTCTTCACAGTTTATGAAGTCAGCTATTTTTAACCCTTTAGGCCAGTTGGTACCCAGGGATCCCTAACATCACAGATACGAGAGTGATAGTTCAGTGACAGTTCACATTGTGGCCTGCCCCTCTCCTAACAACTAGGATCACTGTCCTGACCTCCCTAAACGTGATGTAGGGAATCACTTTTGTTTTCGTTAACTTTGTGATCTCCCACCATGAGACTTCTTGCTACATCAGCTCCAGCATGGAGGAAGGAAAGCACAAGGAAGGAAGCATGGAGGAAGGAAGTGTCACCAGTGCATCTCTCTGTCCCTGAGTTCCTCTCATCTTGGTCAAAGAGATGGGTTTTTTTGTCTCTGTGCACCTGTCACTTGGCCACAGGGCAGCCAATCGTATGTGTGACAGTCATGCAGATGTCTGGGAGACCGCTTACCTCTGGATCGACTTCTATCAGCATTTTGTTTTATGTGATGTCCAGCTGATCTGTACCAGCAGATCTATTCAGTTTCTTCCTTTCCTCCGCCATGCTGCTTCTGTGGCTTATTCGTGATCGGAGGGGCTGCCGTGGTGGTGACCTCATGTATTGTTGTTATCGTTCAGCTGAAGAATAGACACTCTGCTCTGAGCAGCTGCTCATAGCTGCTCTGAGCAGCTCGGGTGGACTCTGTTGGTTTCTAGCACCTGGATAGGCAGAGAACTGTTGTGGCACACAAGCTGCTGCTTATCTGAATTTTTTGGTCTCGGACAAGTTGAACCAGGGAAGTTGCTGGTGCTGACGCTGTCGGATCACCCTGGAGCCAAGCTTCGTGTCTAGCCCAGCCCTGGCAGAGTCCTGGGGCCCTTGAGGAATCACTGTTATTTCTCGCCTCTGAGCAGCCTCGACTGCTTGTCTTCTCCCTTCTGCAGTGTACAGGGTATGCGTTTTGAGGCTTCTGCCATGATGAGCATTTTGGATATAGTTTGTAGGGTCAGCAGTGTTGGCCTGCTCCTTTGTGCTATTACGGTATGTAGCACACAGTGAAGGGGGTTAAAGAGTGTCCAGATCCCTGTGGAGTTTGCCTCTGAATGTTCTACTAGTAATAAAAATATATATACGTAAATTTTGCTTCAGCCACGTCAGTGCAGCTCTAAGACCTTTCTATTCTCTTCTAACACCTTCCCTGTACTGCGCTACTCAAAGGATATGATTGCCACCTGTGGGCAGCTCTGCTTTTCTCTGCCTTTTAAGTATTTTTCTTTTAAGCTTTGCAGCCAGTCTCTGTTGGACTCCTTGCTGGAGTAGGTCCCCGTTCACACAAGCGCATCAATTCTCATGGAATTCAGGTAAAGAAAAAGTGTCTGGGGCTCTGACACCGTAGCAACCTGACAGTTTATGTCAAGGTGTGCTTTGCTAAACCAAGGCAGGAGGAATTGTGCTCTCTAGATAGTGTTTTGTAATTCCCATGCTTGATGGTTAGCAAAATACTTTATTTATTTTCTTCCCCTCCCCCCAATTGTGCAAACAGTTACGGTGCCTCTGGAGATGGAGGGTGTTCTGTCCTTACAGGCTGTATCGAAGCGCCAGTGCAAGTTTTGAACCACAGACTCATTTCACTTCCAGGGCTCGCCTCTCCTCTGTACCAGCTCACGTTCAGGGCTCCAGGTCACATTTGAAACCACAGAAAACCTTGCCACCATCCCTCCCCCTGCCAGAGCTTGCCCCGAGGGCTCCTGCTTAAGAACCACGTGAGGAAGAGTGAAGTGAACGCCTGTTTGCTGGCTGCTTTTTAGGAAGAGAGAGTGTCTCTGGAGGGTCAGTTCTGTGCCCATCTTGTCCCTGCTGGGCGTGCGTGTTTTGATGGGGTACCTCAGGGCCATATTTCAGAAGCTGAGGCTCATTGGGCTGTTGGCTTTCTTGTCCAGGTTTTGTTCTGACACTGGTCCTCTTCTTCGTGACAATTTGATTATTAATTACTGCTAAAAAAAAAAAAAAAAAATCTTGATGGAATGCAACATTTTCCCTTCTTGGACTGTTTGAATCCTAATGTAGCATTTTTTTGTGTCCCTCCCGTTCAGAAACAGTTTATTTTCTTTCCCAACTGATTCCGTTTTCTCTCTTTCTCCTCCTTCCACCCCTCTCGGTGTCTTCCAGGCCATCCGTGCTGTGTTCCGCTGCCCGGAAGGCAGCCGCCCCGTGCGAAGCGGGGAGGAGGAGCCGTGCACAGGTCCGCCTGGTAACTCCCCCGTTAAGCTGCTGCAAACGCTCGATGTATTGAGGCTCACAGGGGCTGCAAACCACCAGCAGTCCTGGGCCTTTGCGCTTTGTCTCCTCATTCTCCTAAATGGTCATCCAAAGACCGGCTTAGAAATGTTAAACAACTGCCGTAATTACCCAGTCTTTCTTAAATCCTTTTTCATCTGTGTCACGCTTCCCACAAATATTTCTGAATGAAACAGCATAGGTACAAATGATCTTTTCTTGAGCTGTTAATTTATTTCTCCTCTGACCTTTTGTACCACTTTTAAGTATTTACGGTGTCAGGAAGGCCTTGGCTCACCGCGTTTCAGTGCGGCTTTTATCTGCTTTTGGCTTCATTTAGTTTAATTGGTCCCCTATCAATGCACCTCCTGCCTGCCCTCTGGCAAGGGGGTGCGAGAACAAGGAAATAGCAGGTTTTAGTGTTGGGTACAGATACTAATCTCAGAAATTATGGCAATGGCCAGGTCTTCAATACGGAGCCCTAATGTTACCCTTATGTTTAGTGTAGAAATCTGGTTTAGGTGGGAGATGTGCAGCAGTTTCAGAAGACTGAGGGCAATTTGATGCAAAGTTCAGAGAAAACTATTAAATCTATTTCTAAGTAAAGATCCCTGCAAATTTACCCTAATATAATATTTCCTTGTGTCCCTTCCCCCAGGAACAGTTTTTTGTTATTCCCCTTCACACTGTCCTCAGAGTGTAGTTAGCTGCCTTTGAAAAAAACAGAAAAAGTTGAATAGTCCTGTATCAGAAGAACAGAAAATGTGAACAGAATTATTCAACCTAATTGTCTCTGGGGTCTCATTGAAGATAATTAAGGAACAGAAGGGACAGTTCTAACTTTTATGGGCCAGATTTTCTTAAGCATTCAGTATATTATGTGCTGCCTTCCTTATACTGGATGTGTTACACTGGAAACTTGGTTTTGAGTGTGTGGTTCGTACCCGTTTTCTCCACCAAGAGCATGATCCCACATGCTCATTAAACAAAGATAGCTAAACAGTGAGAGACTGATTGGGAAGTAGTCAATTAATCATTGTAGCAATGAACTTATAGCAAATAGCACCTTTTTTTTTTCCTCTCTGCATTTAGGAAATCATTTGGCATAATTTGCTAAAAAATTTTCACAAGAAAGTTTATATTCATTTGCTTTTATAGGTGGCATGTGGAAAATACTTCCTTTTTGTATGGTGTTGGAGTGTCTTTGGAAGCTGGAGGTAACTAACTGGTCAAGCAATTTCCAAACATAGACACTTGAGCACATTTTTAAATGGTTACTTTTTCAAAAGGTCTGTGCCCTTATCTCTAAAGCTACCCTTTGATGTTTGGATTTCACATTCTAACAAAATCTATTAAAAGTAAATAAAAAACAAACCACCCACCTGTATTGATCAAATATCAATGCTACCCTGCAGTCCAGAAGCATGCACTTTGAATAGCCTGCATAGCAGAGTGAGTTTCTAGTTTTCTTTGCTCAGCATTGTAGAAAATGAGATTACGTCTCAGTTCTGTAGGGCAGAAAAAGATTTGGACAAAGATTTATGCTGTGAAATGTAATCCAAAATGAAGCATCCCCGTTCCTTGTTTTACGACACGGCAGAAGGGAACATTCAATGAAAGTGAACGCTGTCAAATCAGTAGCTATCAAAATCTGAAATTGAATATTTATATAAACAACAAGGCACTGATGATATAGCAAATGAAGGGAAATTTGAACTGCTTATTACATGGTTTGGACTGAATGTTACCTTTTTCAGCTGGAAGCGACAGCAGCCTGGTGTCAGACCTTGTTTGCTTCAAGCTGAATGAGATCGCTTTTTCAGAGAGACGTGTAGAAGCTGGAGGCTGGTGTAGGTTGTTCTGTTGAGAAGGGGTCCTCCGTGCTCCCTCTGAGCCTCGCAGGCATGGAGGGTGCACCAGGCTGGCAGAAACCACTAAGAAGGAAGGGTTTTGGGATAAAAGCTTTGGGAGTAATGAAAACAGCTGGGAAAGGTGAGTAAAGGTTTTCTTCTGATTTCATAAACTCTCTTGGGTTATATGTATGCCCCAATGGGAATAATTCTTTTCCTGGGAGATGGAGACCTTCTATACAAAATTTCCATAGCTTAGGAAAAAGGGGGAGGCGAGGCCAGTCTGTGGGAGAGTCTGCTGTATGTGCTGTGTTGAAGCTTCAGAGGAGAGCTCCTGCCTGTTCAGCTGGTATGAGCCATTCTGCAGTTGTCAGAGGTTCGGCTGAGTCGAGTCATCAGCAGGGGCCCACGAGTCCCTTGTCAGGCTTTTGCAGTGTCCTTAAACCCAACGCTGATACATCTGTGGCAGCTCTCTGAACACTGCTAGAGTAGATGGAGCCTGACTGAAAGTGGCAATTCCCGTGTCCCAGTGGGCTGCTGAAGCCTCACAGTCCAAGAACTGAGGAGGTTGGTAGAAATTGCGAACTATATTGGCAATGGTGTCAGGGGAAAGATGAGAGCCAAGCTGAGTTCATCGACCCTTCGCAGCAACGTGAGCTAGGTACAGTCACGGTCCTTGTAGGGCTCCTGAGCTGTGTGCCTCGGAGGAGTTGCAGAGGGCCAGTGGAGTTACTGAGAACTACCAAACTTTCAAGGTTATGGTAGAGATGGGGACAGCATTTATTACTCAGCACACTGTAGGACTTGCAGTTTAGGGAAAACCTTATGCTCCTCATCCACCTCAATGGTAGAGCAGTGTTATATATCAGAATGTCTCAGAAGGGAAAATCATTCATGCTCTCCAATAATAAAAATATCTCTTAACAATATAATCAGTCTCTTCTTACTTCTGCAGTCAATAGCATTTATATGCATGAAAGAAGGGAGATTTATGAAATGCACACTGTATAGTGCTTCGTTGCATATTAGCAATGCTTTCCAGATCTTCATCATTAGACTGGATCAAGCAGCCGTAATACAGACGATGCCATCAATAACCCTTTCTACCGGTAACATGGTCTTGCTGCAATTGCACTTCAGGGTGGGTTGAGTTACAGCTTTCTGGTCATGAAAAAGAGTTGAGATGCAGGTTGAGACCAAAAACTTCCTTATGCAAAGATTCCCTGACATCAGCTTGCTTAGAAATGAATACAAAAGAGTTAGAATGTTACATTTATTAAGGCTTTTAAAATTTCCCTCATGAATACAATATTCGCCAATGTCTGTCAACTCTGCACCTTTCATGGCCCTTCCAGCTCCTTAGGAAAAAAAGGTGGGGAGGTAAGAAAAAAAATTTCTATTTAAGTATTTGGAACTCATTCACATAAGTATTTGCCATTTCTTTAAAGACATGAAAGCTGTGCTAGCCTTTAATTCTGCATCTGAGATGTCCTGACTTGCAGCAGGGAACAGAGTGAATATATAGTTCCATTTTTTTGTTAATATGGAGGTTCTCACCTGATGGCACTGAGCACCAGGCTGAAAATTGACCATGAAACATCTTAAAGAAGGAGTGTCAGTAACGGATGTTTCTGATACGATATTAAGTGGAATTCCTTACATTTAAAAGTACATTGTAAGCCAAAGCCATGGAGGAGGCTCTACAGCATTCAAATTGCTTGTCTTTTCTTCTTGATGTAGTTGATGCTATCCTGCTAGTCTCTGTAGGTATGGATCCATAGAGAACTTTGTAATAACTTCTACTTCCAGCTGACAATCTGGTATGTTTATGCTACAGCACTGAAGTGAGACAGATAACCCTATTTGCTGCTCTGTTAATTCTATTTTAGCGATGAAATATGTGATGTACAAATATATATAGACTTCTAGTAGCATCTGACAGTTTCCAAAAATTGGGTAGGGAGACAGTTGGAGAAGAGTATAACCAAATTACTGGTACATCTGAAGCATTTAATCTTTTTTGCTCCACAAAAGTGTTCCTGGCCTTCTGCACCTGTCATATAGCTATTTCTATAGCTAGAAATGTAAAGTATACTGAAGTGAGTTTTATTTCGGTAATGTCTGACCCACTATGATTTTTCTTATGTAGTGTTTGTCTCATTTCCCCATTATGAGATAGCAGGTGCTTATGATGCAACTCTCTCCACAGTAAGTTTACACACTTTCAATGTAAGATGACTTGAAGTTTTGTCTTCTGGCCACCATTCAAATGAAGTTTGCAATGTATTAACAAGAACATTAGTTTAATTTGCTCAAAGTCATTTATGGAACAAAAATATTAAAATATACAAGAGAAGCATTGAGAAGATACTCAGATATTCAGATATTACAGACTTATTTGCTTGTTTGCTTTCTGTCACTGAAAGATGGATCTTACTTTTTTTTTTGAAAATGCACTTGTATTTCTTAGTAGCAGCAGCAGCAGCAGCAGTAAAAAAGCCACTATTCGTTACTACCTATAACAGCAGAACAACTTTCTTCCTCTTTAGAAAGTAATTTAATTATTTTTAAACTAAAATAACTGCATGTGAGGACTAGTGAATTGTTCCAAACTTTCAGACCTGCACATATATCATCCAGAAAATAGTTTTTTTATTTTCCATTATTACTTACTTGGTTCTAAGTAGCCCTTCCGCTGGGCTCATGAGTATATTTTGGTAGTCTGCAGAAATATTGGAGAAAGATAGCTAATATGGTGAAATTAATGCAAACTGACATACACAGAAATTTATGTCAGAAAAATGAAGCAGGGGACCTTCCTGTGGGGTTGTATAGCAAGCAAATCCGTCTTTCACACTGCAGCTCAATTTGTAAAATGTGAGGCTGATAGCAGTTGGCTGACTTGTTTCCCAAAACGGGGCACCTCAGAAGGACTTAGCTTTTCAGGAGAGCAGGGCTCAAAAGAGTGCGTGTGGCTCATTTGTTTGTTTTTTGTTAATCGGCACTTGTTGCTGTGCCCCAAGCTGGGCATCTAGACACAGTCACGATCCTTAGTTGCTTATGAAAACATCTATGTAGTCTTGGATCCATGAATAAAGCCAGTGGAGATTACGCTTCATTGTGTTTCTTCAGTGACAGAGGAGGTGGAAATAGCAAAAATGTCGATCATTTTGATCCTGAAAGACGAATCCCCTCCATATTATGAGGGAATAAAGGGGGTTAATGTACGCAGAACATCGATCCACTCCCATATCACCTTTATCTCCCTCCACTTCCCAGCCAAGGAGAACAGCTTCCCAGGTGAGCAGCCCAGGAGACTCAACCTGGGCTCCCAGGCCATGGGGAAGGACAGGGGCGTGCCAGCGGTGGCACCGGTAGAGGCTCTCTAGAGGGCAGGTCAATGGAAGGACCCTTTGCCCTTCTTCCCCTCCTTCTGAAAGGGCTAAACAGTATTTGACTTTCTTTTTTTAATAATTAAGAAGGGGAGAACGGTCTAGCAACTGCTGTCAGGGGAGGAAGAAACCAGACTGCACTTCTTGCAGGTGGGGAAGATGCTCCCCTACGCTGTGCCCAGCTGCACAGTTCGGTCCTAATCCGGCTTCTGACTCTTCCTGAGAAAGAAGCACCGTGACAAGCTTAACGTGCTGTATATACCATACTTAGCCTTTGTCAGCTAGCATTACTTTAAACAAGCTCTTAGAACAAAATCGAGGGATTGAATAGACTGACTGATAGCGAACTGCAAGGCAATTTAGAAATGCAGTAATAAAGCGATTGCTACTGACTGGAGCCTTGCTCACAGTGAATTACCTCAAATATATTTGCCATTTCTGATTCTACAGTGTTTCCTCTAATTGCGTCGTTGCCTTGAAGGGACAGGAGTTCTCCATCAGCTTGTTCAAATCGCGTCTGGAGACAACATGACAAAATGTTGTCTGCCGTGCAGTGAAAGAAGCCAAGTAGAAAAAACACCAATTCCTTAATGCGGTTGCTCATTACCCATGACGAGAATGATTTTATCTGTACTGCTACAATGGTTGGCTTCCATGCACTTGTCTCTCCAGTCGCATTAAATGGACTTCAAGGCAAGCGAGTGACTGATGAATATTTATTCTGTTTATTAGTTTGAAACAGCACTAACTATAAGCAGATCAGCAAGTGACAGAGTGACAATATGTGTGTGTCTAACTGTGGTGAAAAATGAAGAACACGCACCTTTGTTAAACAAGTTCCCGTTCATTGCTGTAGACAAGGATGTCTGGTTTTGAGGGAAAGCGCATGGAGAAATAGAGGAGTTGAACTGGATTTAATTCATACTGTTTTTTAAGCCGACATCACTCTGTACCGTGCAAGCATAAGAGGGTTTGCTGTGTACGGAGGCCTTCTTTGGAGACGCTTGGTTGGCAGCTGTCTTCCCGCAGTTGGAGAGGGGAACATGAGATTATATTTCATCTCTATGTAACATAAGGTTAGATTGTTATGAGTTGTCCATGTGCTTGAAGAGCCTGTGCAGCTGATGACAGTGTGCTAATCGCAGTGTCAGCAGCGGTCCAGAAGGAAGAAATGGTGCACAGCATCCCCCCTATTGACAACCCCCTGAAAATCTCTGGCTGTACCATCTCTTCGATGAGACTGCGATTTTTGGAGATGTACCTGGGCTGCATCTAATCCGGTACTGACAGCAGCAGTAACTGGTAACGTGGGTGCTGAGCGTGTACGGGGTCGCAGCTGAGTCTGTCGTCCGCGCTGAGACCCCTTCGTACTACTCGCTGCTGTTTCTATCCATCAGGGCCAGAGCACATGCACCGTTAGCAATTTTCAGCCTCGCAGGGTAGCCATAGGTCACACAGCACTTTCTTTAGCGTCTAATAGGCAAGGTAATGCCAGTGGAATATACTCTTGAGGAGAAAAGAACGTGATTAGACCGCTACAGCTCATTTTTGTTTTCTAGATCTACGGCACCCCTTGCGCTCTAGGTGAGTTGGTTTTGGACCAGGGACTTCTGAGAGCGGTAATTGGTTCTCCATAAAGGATGGAACAGCTGCTGATGGGTTTTGATAAAACTCTGCCTGCACTGGAATTAAAGCAGTAACACCGCTGTGGCTTTCTTTATGGCTTTCCCGGTTCTTTGCATCACTTTTTTCCTCAGGATACAGCAAATTAATACATGAATTTCCCTTAGTGCCCAAGCTATCCTAATTGTAACTGGAATAAACCCAGAACTGAAAGTCTTTTAGACTACAGGCTGTGAAAGATGTGATTAATTCTGGACCTATTCCAGTGGGTATATTCTAGTATACTACTTACTGGACTATAATTTCTATATAAAGACAATGAAAAATAAGGCGAATGCTCAGTATAGAAAAGTAGTACCTTTTCTAAGAAGTCTTAAAAAAATAAAAATACCAGGACCCAGATCCAGGAACTTAACTCTACTTGCGGTATTTGGAAATCCTGTTCTCCCTCGTTTACCAGGGAAGAACCTTGCTGAGTAGCCTGAGCTGTTGCATCTGGATTTATGTGCCATTTTTAGGCAGGGAAGACATAGCAAATCTTAACTGCAAACGTAGCAAGCAAATTAAACAAGATGATGTGTTCGAAGGGCCTAATTTTAGTGTTCTATGTATCTACAATTTCAGTCCAGCCAGCAGAATTCCCTCGGTGGCTGCTGTTTGAAGAAATGCTTTCAAGTTTTCTCTGCTGTCCCTCGCTGTTGCCCCCTGCCTTGACGCCTGTTCCCTCGGCTGCCTGCCTCTTCAGTGTCCCTTTTCCCTCTTTTTGATCTCAGCTGTTGAGCGAGGACCTGTCACACAAAACATTGGCCGCATACACAAATCTTTATAACAAGCCTTGCCTTTTGGCAACTTTTTCTACTACCAAGGAAGAATTTGCTGCTGTTGCTAAGAGCGTGCTATACCAGGTTCTCAGCTGGCAGGCACCCTACCAGCCTGCAGTTCCCCACATTTAGCATCAACCGCCATTAATCCTTAATAGAAATACTAAAAAAGTAATAGTTGTTGCAAAGCACTGGTAATTTCTAGACCCTTCACGTGCTTGTCACCTGCACGAGGGAGAGTCAAGACCCCATGCAGTACAGAATTATTTCTCAATCACAACACACCCTTCCTTTATTATTGCTATCACTGTTCAGGGCCAATTTATATGAAGCTGCACCAGAGCTACTCAGGCATGTCCGAGGAAAATCTGTCTTTGGTAGGTCTATACATAATTCTTCAACATGTTATCTTAGAAACCACAACAGAGTCTTACTTACTGATTTTTGACGGAAATTAGCATAGAGGGAACTGAAGGCAGAAGTTTCAAAAGAGAAACAGATAAAATAGAATGGTGTCGTTATTGCACTGGGTAACTTAATTTCCGGGGTTTTATGGGTTTGTCACAGGCATGCTGTTTGTAGTAAGCCCAAGTTACGACTTTTTGTTATTAATAGAAAAATGGATGAGTTAATATTCCTAAAGCATCTTAAAGATAAGTATTTCATAAATGCTACGTTTTATTAATAGTTTGTATTAAAAACTTGGCAGTTGTTCCTAAAATTAGTCTGCTAGTTCAAGACTTTCAGTTCTGGTTATGTATTGATTTTATACGCATCAGCAAAAAATGTTTGTATTGTCTTATTAATGTTGGTAACACTTTTTTTTTTCTTCATGGCAACTAGATACTTGAAGTTTGAACTTTAACTGAGAATGAACTTTGCTGCTTAACCCCCTTTGCATCATAGCTTGAAGGTGTACCCACGGTAGTAACTTCTGGCGAGAATACTTAGTGTAGGGGTGCTGCCCTGCAGTAATAATTCTCCATATTAGAACAACTATGGGTATGTGTTGTGTACCATGTGCCATTCAGATATTATTTTGGATAAGCCTGCAGCTTTAAAGACTTTTAATCCAACACAGGTTTTCTTAAGCTGGTATAAAGTACTGGCTTCCGTTGTTATTGCCACCATTATGTTTAAATTACAAAGCCACTGAAACAAATTTACACTAGTGAAATACTTGGAGTAGGTTCCGGTGCAGTTGATAAGACTCTTCCATCCCTGTCGGGTGGATCCTGATTTTGAGAGGAGAGGCTTCATTAAGAGGCTGAATGCATTCTTGTCTGATGGCAGTTTGTGTCAGTTTTTAAATGGTTACTTTGCAATTGCAAATCAACGTCCCTTTCTAAGCACTGAGTGGGAGGCAGATCAGTATGACTCAACCGTATTTGCACTGCTATAAAAAACATGTACTGACACAGTGCTCCAATAATTTTATGACCTTCTCTGCAAATGGATACAGTGTGCTAGGTGGTTGAGATCTTTAAGACGGCTATGGCTTAGCTAATGTATGCATTAACAGGGATATTCAAATGTGTCTTTCTCCACTAGTTCCTTTTCATTACACTGGAAAATGAGCTTTAGTTGCTTTGGTTGCAGTACTTGATAAAGCTATGTACGCTTCTTGCACTTCCGTTTAGAGAGGAAAAAAATATTAGAGTCCTCAGACTGGCTAATGAAATAGAGAGAGAAACATGGTCATTAGCTGGAGTGGTGGTTGGCTCCTGAGCTAACTCTTCCACTATGAGGAAGCATTTGATGCTCTTAGGAGACTTGCTTGTTTCAGTGGGTAATGGTTCTGTTTATTGAGTTTGCGCAAATGCATTTGATTTAGTCAATTTAGGCTCTGCATTTAAGGAAATTACAAGTTAGAACTTGATCAGCGAGAGGTAAATTAGTTTGAATGCATATAAAAGGATCTTGCTGAGGGTAAATTTACAGTCAAACCATTACATGGAAATCATAATGCGCAGTACACGTCAGGTTTGATAAATGAAGCGGGACTGTAAAATTGCCCTTATCTTGAAGTGTGCTTGCATTTGACCAACTGCGGAACTGAAGTGCTGTTATGTCGGCTGTCTTGAACTGGCTCAGGAGGGAGAAGTCTCTCCAACGTTGGAATTACTAAATTTAAAAAGGACGAGTTGAAGAATCCTTGCAAGTATATAAGCTACCCAGCTCTTCTTCCTCTGCTAAACTACCCAGCTCTTCTTCCTCTGCTCCCTGGTCTTCCCCCCACTGGGACACTTGCCAAGTCCAGGCACGGAGCGCTGACGCCTGTTAGGGAAAGGCACTGTCACAGGGGACACCTCATGCACAAACACAAACGGTGAATTCCTGGCTAGGCCATCGCTCTGCAAATAGGAGAGGGTCAACTAGGTGGCCTCTTCAAGCCCTTTCTACTGTGTGGTGGGGTTTTGGTTGTTTGGGGTTTTCTTCACCGCAAGACTGTTTCCTCTAGAGGTAGGCCTATCCACATCTCTTTCAAGAGCATCCCCCACGGTACAGGAAAAGACTTATTTTGCTTTCTTGATTGCCCCAAATCAGCCATATAAGAAGTGGTAGAAAAACTCAAGTAGCCAAACAGGTTTTGGTTTTGTAAATAAGAATTTTAAAAATTAGAAAATATAGTATCCCTGTGAAGAAAGAAACCTGTTGTTGTTACTAAGGTGACTAATTATAGATTATCGGTCAAAACTGTCAGTTCTTATATACCACAAAACAGGATATTGCAAAGATGTCACAGCACAAAGTGAAGGAAGAAATCGTTTATTAAAACCACCATGGAAAAGAGAAATGCCAGTAAAACGATAACAATTTTTAATTTCAAAAATGTTTGGCGGGGGGAACAGAAAATGGTCCGTGGTCTAGGCAGCTGAATGGTAAACATAATTCTCCATCTGTTCCAGTACTTTTAACAGTTCCTAAGTAGCAGCAACATCCTATGTCTTTTATGGAATCACATTTTAGAGACCTCACAACCCAATGTGCCACTGCCAGCTGGTGTTTGAGAGCACACTGGTACTGCAATTAAGTATATAAAACTGCTTGGAGGATTAAAATAGTATATGCCTTATAGACAATGTATACAAAGGTGTGATTGTGCGTTGTGGCCATGCTTGCCTTAGTCTTGCACTGAATGTCTTGGCGTCTTGCAAACTTGGCCTTAGAGCTATGATAAGGATGAACATCGAGCTTGTTGTACCTCTTTAAACCTTACCTTACTGGGTGTAAGGTGGCTATGTTGGATTTTGGTCAATGATGACTGCTTAATCCTTCTTTAAGGTAACTGGAATGTAGCACTGCTGTCTTTAGTTTGTACTTTCAAGTGTAATGTCTGGATAGAGGGGTTTTTTCCTCTCTCTTACCCTTTATAGGATGGACACTAAGCAACTTAGCAGCGTGAGAAGCAGTGTTGAATTTTCTGGCCCACAATAATTTAGAAAAAACAAAACAAAACAACTCCACAACACTGTTGAAAAACCTTCCTATGCCCATAGCCATTAGCTGCTTGTTGAACAGGTGTAATCTTCAGGAGAGTATACAGACACTTTGAGCAGAATTTTATAGTACATTTTTTCGTTCTTTCATTTACATGAGAAAAGCCAGAAACCAACCACTGTGAGCCATTTTGTATCTGGCCCTCCTGCAGATTTGCAGATCAAGCACTCCCATGTATAGCAACCCTTTTCTCTGCCCTGCTATAAGGCATTCCTATTCTCAGAGCTGCCCGCTTCACTGTATGAATGTGTAATCTCGTATATAGATGTGATTTCAGTGTTTTGCATGTTGTAACCTTTTCCTTCAGTGTGCACCAGCTGTGTGCAGCATCAGATGAAAGCTGGGTTTTCTAATTTAGGGCAACGCGCTGTGGCAAGTAGATTTTGTCTGGGGAGTTTGCTCTTCTGTCCAGCTGTCCGTGGTCTGGAGGAGATGCACTACAGTATTAGCAGTACCCTGGCCTTTCGACCTTGAGACTTTCCACAAGACAGCAGTTTTGTAACAGCAGTCAGAAGTTACTTAGATTTTTCTGACTTGCCTCAGTACCAGTGAATTCTCAACCAATTTGATCAGCTATTCCAGCCAAGTTCATCCCCTTTGTTAAACCTTCTATTACTTAATGGGGAGATTTGTGCAGATTGTCAAAATAGTAGCAATAATGCAGCCATTAGCAGAAAGAAACGGGCTTGAGCAAATACATATGTAAGATTAATTTCTTAAAATGCTGCAGCTCTGTGACAAAGATCTAAGTGGTTGTACTTGCATCTCAGGTTTAATGGGGAGTTTGTTTCTTTGTGGAAAAGAAACTAGCTAGTAATGCTTGATATTACCCGGATCTGGAAGCTTTTCTCTAAGCTGGGGTTCTGCTGTATTCAGTCAAGAGTAACCCTAACGCTGGGTGCCGTAGTGAATTGTGGCAGAGCTACCAAGTCCAATTGGGAAGAAAGGTTTTACCAGTGACATGAAATGAAACAAAACATGCAGGGTGATAGTGGGCCTGTCTGCAGCTTCTGGAGAAACCACAGTTTGCTGCTTGTTGGTCGCTGGCACAGTCTGGGCGTGCAGCCCTGCTGTCTCAGCTGATGGATCAGCCTTATCATTTGGATTCTGGGGCAGTAGGAGCCAGAGAAGCTCTGGAGGTGGCATTTGCAGATACGGTGAATGAGAGCCTGTTGTTTCCTCTGGTCATTTGAAGTAAAAACTGTAGTCTGATGGGTATATCTATAACAGATTGACATGACATCATTTGTTTCCAAGCAGCAATATTTCTTGTCAGCTGAAGATTTACTCCCACCTCAGTTGTAGGACATAGTTGTCCACAGGGCAGAAAGAAAAAGCCAAGAAAAAAATAAGAGGAGCAATGACTTTCCCTCAAGTGAATTTAACATAAAGATAGACTTTTTAAAAGAGGAATGAAATAGAGGTGTTGGTTGAACAGGTGGTAAATAAATACTAGAATAACTTGTAGTACTTGGATCTTTTCTGAATTTTCAGGTGGGGTAAACTGATGCGAACTGTAGAGATATCAGTCTATGCTGTTTTAGGCCTGTCTATACCTCCAGGCATCTCAGTGCTTAAGAAGACTCTAACTTCAAGTCATTCAAAGTTGTGGAGGAAAGGGCCCCGATTTTTATTCCACCTAACCTTACGCCCGAGGGACGTAGGAGCCTAGGTCGCTGCAGGTACTGCGTTCCCTCAATGCTGAGGGATGGGTGCACACGTGGGCAGTTTTTCCTCTCCCAGAGAGCCAGTCTCTTGATGTGAAACTCAGTGAAAGAGTGAGGCCTTTGGCTGTTTAAATCAAATTCATGTTGTATTGTAGTACAGAATCATAATGAAGAAAACCACAGGAAATTTAGCTACTCTAGGGCCTCAACTGCCAGTCATCCTTCCTTGCTCATGCCAACTAGAAGTACCGAAGTTGTCAAAATAAATCATGATTAAAAGGGGCGATGTCACAGCAGATTATTCAGCTTTGCGAAATATTTCATAATACTATATATCATAAAAGTTAGTCTTTGAAACTCTAGACATCTACTTTCATTATTATTGTTATTACAGAGTGTTAGATAAAAACAAGGCAAGCATCAAAAGCAGAAAGCATCAGTTTAATTTTGCACTCAAACATCCTTTTGAAAAAGAAGGGAAAAAGGAGGCGACTCTAGCATTAGGACAGTTTTGTGCAGTTCTCTTCAAAAAAAGTAACTCCATAGTGAAGTGAAAATTAGATTTGGGCTAAAGGTTCTGATGTTGGTCCCACTGGGAGCATGAAAAGTGTATGAGAGCACTGACTGTTGGAGATTTTTCCCTATGATTTTCCTTCTTTGCTTAAACTAGATATTTTAGCTTCTGAAGTGCTGTCATTTTATGCTATGTTGTCCACTAAACTTGAAATGGAAAGGTTTGGTTTTTGGAGTTGAAACAGATGCATCGTATTGGGAATTATCTGGGACTTCAGGTACCTGAAGAAATTACTTGTACTCTCGAGTATGAAGAATAACAGCATAGAAATATATAGACTGAAAAATTTGGGGGTTTGTTTCAATTCTATTGAGTGACACATCAGCCATATATTTGAGAAATTATTTTGAAGAAAGGTCTGGATGGTTTTGTGTCTATTTATGAAGTATGAAACAGTGAAAGTGATGTTTCTTCCTACATATTTACACCAGAAGTTCAGCTTATATGTACGCTGTAAGACTTGATGGATGACTGAAGAACTGGTAGGGTTTTGTCATTAGGAAATGCAGATGATATATCAAGAAAAAAAATCTTAGGTTAAAAATCCAGTGGTCTAGCTATGGTATCTCATTAAATTGCTCTGAAAAATAACATTTTTCATTGCACAGAGTATTTTCGGAAAAGTTTTACAGGATTTTGTAAAATCTTAGACAGCTGAAAACTGCAAAGTCTTCTTTAAAGGTTTCAAAACTGGTGTGTGTGGGGATAGGGATCTTTTGTGGGTCCTTCAGCAGATGTGTTCTCATGAAAGGTATGGCATACACTTTTCTTGGTCAGAAAAAACAGGTCAGAGAAAAATTTGCATGTATTGAGAAACCCCTCAGCAGACATCTGAGATCTCCCAGAAGCCCCATAGCTGAACAAGGGGAAGCTGGAATTGGCATTCCCGGTGGTTTCCATGTTAAAAGAGAGACAGGAAAACGGTTTGGATTTTTAAGCATTTAAAATTTTTCTTGTGCACGCTAAAGAAAAATACTAAGCCAGCAAAATGTTTTTCCCTTTATACGCTTCTATAAAAAGCTGAAGGTATGATTTGATAGAAAGAACAAGTCAATTACTCTTTACAAAGAGCCTAAGTGGAAAACTGGTTGTATTTAAAATCAAACCCACAACTTTTTTCATACATAGCAGTTCGCCTAAAGCTAGAGATGAAGAGGCATTTGTCCCATTCAGAGTGAATGTTTGTCATAAATGCTTAAAAGTGACCTCAGTCAACAGGGTCAATCTTAAACACAATTTTAAAAACATGTGGATGTGAAGTTTTTAGATTTGAAGTTTAGCAACAAAGAGTATTTAATGTGCACACAAAAAAAAAAGGCAGTAAAAACTTCTGTATGCAAAAAATCGACCAAAATAAGGGATGAAATAACTTGTGTTCTGTAGATGTGTATTAGTTTGCAGTCTTGAACTGGGAAATTACATCGCTTCTGGCACAGTCAGCAGTGATGTAATCTCTAGCAGTTTGCATATGGCTCTGAGGCTCACAACCTGCTATTTTCAGGAAATTTTATCTATGAATGCGTTGTATGGCAAAAGGTAATAATAGGGAGCTGGGATCATTCCTACATACTCTGCTGAATCTTTGTTAGTAAAGGCTGAATGAATGTTAGTAAAGGCAGAAAGCTTTACTAACAGTACTTGGTGCATCCACTCAGTGATCTATAAACAAATTAGGCAGGTTTTTCTGTTTCATTTTAGCTTGGCTATTTGCTGAAGTAGTTGTTGTTTCAGCCTACTGAATTTTTTTCCTTGAGCAGAGGACGGCAGCTAGTTGATTCTTTCCACCCGAAAGTTCAAGAAATGTAATAATGTGCATTGTTTCGTTGGTTTTGCTTTGTCCCACACATTCCTGGAAGGCCATGCAAGGGAGAAATAATTCAACAGAGCAAAGAACATAAAGGCCTCTCTTTTCTTTTTTTTCCTTTCCATTTCTTTTATGCAGAATCTCCAGTATTTGTTTCTAAGGCAAAGACATCTTTATGTGAAAGACCATTGTTGTCCGAAAAGCGGATTCGTGCCCGGCGTGCAAGTAACCAATTCCACACGCTCAGGACTCATTGATGGTTGTCAATAGTGTAATGTCCACCACTAATTGACTTATTGCTCTTAAATCTTGAACCAACCTATATCCTTGGTTATGTGGCTTTTTCACTGGAAGGATAGAGTATATTCTCTTAAAAGTCCATATTTGAGAAAATTATTTATTATTGTTCCAAACCTTTTCTGGCTTCTATACTAATAGGATATTGTTTCTTTCTTACTGGTCAAACTCCTGTTTTCAATTCGACTTTTACCGGTTCCACATTCTTTGCTTTTCCTGGTTTCTTTGTTGCCCAGACAAAGGGATAGACTGCATTTTTAATTTCTTCTGGTATTTCTTCAGATTCTTCTGTGTTTGCCTGTAACAAACAAACTTGGGCCCTCCAGGCGTTAGCTTCAGGAAAATGTACTTGCACTTTTCCTTTCTTAAAGTTAATTTGTGCTCCCAACTTATTTAATAAATCTCGTCCTAGGAGAGGTATGGTACATTCCGGTATATACAAAAATTCATGCATCAATGTTTTTTCTCCAATTTTACATTTTAAAGGTTTCAAAAAAAGGCCTGACTTCCTTCTTTCCCGTGACCCCACCAATAGATACATTAAATTTACTTTTATTGGCCCTTCACATGTATTTATGACCGA
>NW_009209796.1:0-1571 GCF_000690835.1 Fulmarus glacialis
CTGCACTGGGGTGGCGTGGGGCCCGGCACCCCCACACCCCGACCCGGCCTCTTCCCGCGGGGCGTCCCTGCCACCCGAGCTTCATGCTAAATGTGTCCCAGAACTTATCACCGAGTCGAAACCTATCTTCCCCTGAGTGGGGACAGGATCCCTGACTAGGGATAATCTGTACTCGAGGACATGGGGATGAGTGGTACCCAAGGATGCAGGGATGAAGCTGAGGATGTGGGGATGAACAGTACCCAAGGATGAGGGGATGAACCTGAGGATGCAGGGATGAGCAGTACCCAAGGATGCAGGGATGAGTGGTACGCAAGGATGTGGGGATGAGTGGTAGCCGAGGATGTGGGATGAACCCAAGGATGCAAGGATGAGCAGTACCCAGGGACGAGGGGATGAACCTGAGGATGTGGGGACGAGCGGTACCCAAGGATGCAGGGATGAGTGGTACCCAAGGACACAGGGATGAATGGCACCCAAGGGCGTGGCAGTGAGCGGCACCCAAGGACATAAGGATAAGTGATAACTGAGCCCTGAGCAACCCGTGGGAGGGGAAATGCAAGGTGCAGAGCCTACCACTGATTTTACCACTTAAAAAGGACAACGGTAGCGACAGGCTGGTTCCCTGGTGCCTGTGCAAGGCACAGATGAGAGTGAGCTCTTCATTCTTCCTTTCTGTTGGTTTTCATTCCTACTGTTAAAGTTTCACAGCTTTTCAGCTGTTGGCAAGGCCACAGGGTTCCCTTGTCACCAGCAGTGACCATTGCCCACACTTCTGGGGACCCGATCCACCATTTTATTCCGCCCCGGAATTGCAGACCCTCGGCTGTGTTGTTTGCTGATTACCCTCAGCTCAATTGCAAAACTCCTCAGGCAACCGGGAGAGGAGAGGGAGGTCTAACCTAGTCATGGAAAAACTTACTAATATGAAACATGGTAAAAAATGACCAGTACTTTTCTGCTTGGTTTCCTTTTAGGTGATCATGCCAAATCTGATATGCAGCAGCTAACCCACCTACGTGACCGTCACGTGTAATGTATTTGTTTCCTTTGTCCTGTTTACTCAACCTGCGATGATTTTGTTGCTGATATCTGTAAGCAATACTCCTGCTGTCATCCCTACATTTGAGTAATTCATGCCTATCCTATCTATTTCCGATTTTGTGGCGCTCAGGAACAAAGATGGGAAGAAAAGGTTCTCAGCAGATACAGCATTGGGCAGAGTTTGCATAAAAATAATCTAAAAGGAAGGAGGGGCTCAACGGTGCTGGGCTTCTGGCAAACAATGAGAAACCACAGTTTCTTTCTGTATCTTCAGGGGTTTATTCCGCATACGTTTCATTACTTTATGGGCATTTCTCCCTACAGAAGGGCACTGGAGCTGGGAACTGCGGGAAAGGCGGGCTTCAGGCACGGAGCCGAGGCAGGAGGGCGGCAGCAGGGGGGCACAGCCCCGGCCCCAGCTGCTTTAGGACCGACCTGCCCAGGCAGCGCCGGCTCTGCCACCCCGCACGAGGGGGTGGCCACGGAGACCCCAGCCCTGTGCCTTGGGCACGTGTCCCGGCCCGCCG
>NW_009209796.1:1622-2029 GCF_000690835.1 Fulmarus glacialis
TGGGCCAGGTGTCCCGGCCCGCAGCCGCCAGGAAAGGGGATGCTGAGCACCAGCAGCAGCTCCCTACCGTGCCTGGGGCTGCATTTACTTCAGACTCTTGGTAATAACCAATGTCATTTTTTTAAGGCAAATACAATGGTGAGTAAACAGCAGGGCGCCTGGCGAAGCCTACCTATCCATTAATAAAGCGCTGCACTTTAACAACATTTCTGATAAGCTGTAACTCTGTAATCAGAGTGCTATGAAATATTAAAGCCCGTTGATAGCTCATTAAAGCTAACATTTTGGCTGGCCCTCCAGCATGTGCCGCGGGCCAGGCTTCGGTGCTCAGCCCGGAGAAGTGGCTGAGGATCGGCTCTGCGCCCCGTCAGACGAGGAAAACCGCGGCTGGAGGAAACAGGGCGCTG
>NW_009209796.1:2473-6688 GCF_000690835.1 Fulmarus glacialis
TGTGCTGAGGGCCAGCATGCTGTAGGGCCTCCTTGCCAGCTCCCTGGGATGGGGAGCAGGGGGGCTGCAGCCACCCTGGGACCACGAGTGGCCCCGTCACCGGGCAGGGAGCTGGACCGCTGAGCTGGCCTGGGGCACCGGGGCAGTGAAAACCGGGATGCAGCAGCCCCCCGCTCAGCTCCCGGGGGAGCAGCCCTCGCCTCTCCTCCTCCGCATGCAGGACCTCAAAACAGGGCGATAAACACCCACCTGCAGCCCGGCTCACCCGCAGGCGATGGTCCAGCTGGGCAGCGTGAAGAGTTTCCTGACCCACTCGAGGTGAGGCCGGAGGCGGTGGAGGCTCCTGCCAGATGCGCTGAGCGCGGGGGCCAGATGTGGTGATTCGCCACATCTGGGGGAAGAGATGCTGTGGGCCGGGCAGTGCTGGTGATGTGGAGACATTGCGGGGTCCCCCAGGCGCAGCCCGCGGCAGCGGGGCAGCTCCGTCCCTGCTGACCAGGGATGCACGTGTTGGAGGTGATGCTCAGGCTTGGCACATCAAAGCAGCCAGGAGAGTCTGGGGTTCAATCTCATCATTCACCTCGTAATTCTCTTAAACGAGCCTACAACCAGTTAATTACATCTATATTAAGGCTTAAATTCAACAGTTGGAACCTTCATACGGATCCAAAGCACCAAAAGCTTCTGGCAAATCAATGCCATCAGCTACTGAAGCGTGGCAAGCGTCCCTGTGCACCGGAGCGGTCCCGGCGTGCTCTGAGAGGTTTCTTCTGGTTAGAGCAAAACTTAGTTGCCTTTTTTCCCAGGCGACTGACTCTTTGAATGCTGGGCTTGTGTATCGTCCCTGACAGGGATGGGAGTGCGATAGTAAAGCGAAGCATTGTTTCTATCAGCAGCGGCGTCACTCGTAGACAGTTCGAGATGCTTTCATGTCACCATGACCTTTCTCACTAATGAACGAGCAATGAAAATTACGGGTGAGATGGCCCAAGTGTTTGTCAGAATTAGTCTTGAAAATCGTCAGGATGCTGTAACATACATTCTTTTAATTGCACATCCTCGAATGCCTCTACCACTTGACCGTTTGCAACCGCGGCCTCTTTAGATCTCAAAAAACCAAGTAAGCCCCAGGTTACTGCGCTTGGGAGCGAGACCTACAAACCAGGCGCAGGCACCGTGGCACGGCACCTCCGCGGCCCCTCGCCCCACCGCCCGCATCACGGGCCTCCCATCACCATCACCGACCCCTGCCACGGCCGGGATGTGGCCACAAGCACTCCTCCAGAGCCGGGAAGGGTCACGGCCAGGGAAAAAAGCCCCCTGACAACGCGGGAAGAAAAGAAACAGTTTTCTGGGAAACTACCTGAAGGTGGGGAGCCAAAAGCCAGGGCATGTTGCCGCAGGTATTAGTTTCCCAGCAAAAAGGATGGCAGAAGTTTGGTTGTGAGAACTTCTGCATTAATTTTCTTTTATTAACATATAGATATAAATTTACTTATTGATTGATTTTTATTTTTAAATGCTAAAGCAGAATATGAGTAAAGGGGAAGCATTTCTCCCTATGCAGCCAGCCGAAACACAAGTGAAGATGGGAAGATCTTGCCCATCCAAACGGCTCTCTTATTTCACGCTTCCTTCTCCCTCTTCTCTGGATGCTCGTCAGGACCTCCGTGGCAGCCTGGGGGGGTCCAAGCCGATGGCCAGAGCCATCCCCAGGCCTGCGAGGAGCTCTTTTCTGCCCCGCAAGCATGACAGAGAAGTGGGGCAGCACCGGGAGTCGCTGAGCATGAATAAATCATCGTTAGCGGCCGCATTGTGCCTCCTCCATCCCGAAATCTGCTCTTTTACAAGCTGTGAGAAACCCACTTTGCGGCTGCTCGGGCAAACTCTGGGGCCGCCGAGCGGTTTCTGGGAAGGAGCTTTAGAAGTTGATTTTCTCTGGTTTTGCAGGGGATGCACAATTATCGATCCTGCAAATGACCCCTGCAGAAATACATCGATCCCTTTGGAGCAGCGGATCATTAAATACTTGACTTCCAGATCTTTCAAATGGTGCCGAAGAGCTGACCTGGCAAAATAATTATTTTATAGCGCGCGTAATTGTCCCTGCGACCATCAGCATTTGTGTAACTCTGAACTCGCCTTCACGGCAGCCTGCTACCTAAAATGCTTTTTGTACAATGATGCTTCACATCTGCATTTCCTTTTCTCTTATATGTTTTCCCCCAAATATGGGAAAGCTAATTGGAAAAAACATAATGAAGCTGAGGTTTCTCTTTTTGAGCAAGACTGAAAACCTCACATGTGGTGAGCAGTATTTGGTAGCAGGAATAATCCCAGGGATTGATGGAGGGAAGCACAGCTTTGGATGACGATCTGGAGTGTAGACAGAAACAAGCTCAGTCCTCACAGCTTCAACGATATTATAATATCTAGTAGACCCAGACCTTGCGATAGTTGAGGCTTTTAGAGAAATTATGGAGCAAATTCCCGCTGCGTTGGAGGATGTGCAGGCCCTTCACGTTGCATTTCGGTCTCTGTTACAGCCCTTCTGCAAGTGTTCCTCTCCCTGGTCCCTAAATCAGTAAATGCGGTGCCGTGAGGGTGGTGTTTCGGGGTGCTGGGTGGGTGAGGCTGTAGTTGGGGGGGGGTTTGCTTTCAGTCCGAGTGGGGTAAAAGCTCCGCTTGGATCAGCAGCTGGATCGGCAGAGACCGAGGGCTTCCCCGGCGCCGCGGCAGTGCTTGCACCGGCAGCGGTCACGCCGTCCGTGCGGCCGTCTTCACAACGGTCTGCCAAAATAAAGAATACATCGTTTTTAACATTTCTGTAAAAACTGCTAAAGAAGCTCTTAGGAAAGCCCCTCGGCAGCAAGCTTGGAGCACTGCTCAGGGAAAGCTCTACGTTGCTTGAATTAAACACACAAAGCCGAGATCTATTGCTTCACATTTTTCAAGCACATCTGTAACTGCAATAAGGCTTAAGAAACAAGAAGATGACTCTGCATATGTAAAAAAAAAAAAAAAAGCCATTACCTCACAGCTCAGAAATCTCCACTGCCAGCAAATATTTGCTGTTAGACTATTAAAAAACAGAGAAAGTGAGAAGGAGAGGCCAAAACACTCCTGCATGACTCTGATTCTTTCCCGGGCTAGGTCAGTTCTTCTGTTAACAATTTTGGATGCTCTCCGGAAATGAAATGTATTTTCTTCAAATAAATAAAAGGTGGAAGTATCGCAGGGCAATGATATTGATACCAAGTGTGTTGTCAGGCTTCCCAGACTCCATGTCGCAGTTAACGTATTTTATTTTATTCCTTCTACTAAAAATAAGCTTTAGAAAGATTGGATCGTACTAGTTCTCCCCTTGCAATAACTCCTTGCAATTAGGACTTGAAGCCTTTGGCTCTGTGGAAAGGGTCCCATTCGTGCAGTGAGTTTGGCTGGGGCTTTTAGTGTCACAGGTAATGAACATCTCTTCATATAACGCTGGTATAATAAGGATGATTTGCTCCAGTGGCTGTTTTTCTTCTGAATCAAATTATATTCATTTATAAAAATAATTCCAGGATGATAACCTTGATCCAACACCATCCTTAAGCACATGTTTAATCTGAAGCCCCCCCGATGGCAGCGAGACCCCTGGGCCGGTGGCTGCGGAGGGGGAGGCGGGATGGCCGGCGTGCTGCGGTGGGATGTATCAGCAGCTGAACGCATAAACGCTGCAATGTATTAAAACGCAGTAACAACCGAAAGGCAATGAAGGACAATTTGTCGCAGTTGGAAGGATCGCTGCAGTGGTCTGCAATAACCAAAAAACTATTTGTTAATTTTTTTTTTTTTTTTTACAGGGGGCAACATTTTTCCAAGCCGCGGTCCTCATTAGTCATGCCGCTCAAGAGGCTGCCACGATCCAGTCATGAATTTCTGAGATGATTTCATCTCACTGTTATTTACAACTTAGCCCAAAAGCTCAGCCTCTTCCTATTATTTGTGGTTAAATATAGCAACGGATTCTTTCCCATTCCTTTTTCTCTCGGAGTGGTTTTTCTGCCACCCACACGAATCGCATGAGTCAGAAGGCACACGAAGGAGCGGTTCCCAGCTGGCCGGGCCCTCGCTGGCTGCCTTCGCGCATCCCGAGCTCACCCCGAGCATCGGGAGGTGAAATCATGTCTGTCTGCTCACAAGTGGGGTGCGGCCAGGGGCGCTCGCCCC
>NW_009209797.1:0-12575 GCF_000690835.1 Fulmarus glacialis
AGCACTCAATCCCCTCATCCAGATCAATGCAACATTACATAACATATAATAATGTAAGGCAAACCCTGGCCCTTCCAGCAGGGAATAGTATTTTCATGAGTTAAAAATTCTCTGCTCTCCAAATGAAAGAAGCATTTTATGCCAACTATTATGAAGCAAAGACATATAGTGAATAGCAGCCCAGAAGAATAGCTAACTTTAGCTCTAACAATGGCCTTTGAGTCATATACTCAGCTCCTTTTCGTGATTTGATGTTATTAAAGTTTCTGTATGAATCTTTTCTTAAAGTTTTGAAAGGTCCAGACACTCAGAGGCTTCATAACAGAGGCCGTGTATGCACTTGGATTAAAGTTCCATACTCTTAAAAAAAAAAAAAATCCTTAGAATGTTTCATTTATTTTCGGTTAAGGATCCTCATCATAAATAAGAATCAAGTGTTTCTTTTTTCCGTATTGCTGTTATCCATAGCTAACATGTACAATGCTCAAGTGTCATGAGTGCAATCCCTGAAGTTAAAAGATCCATTTCATTCCACCTCCTTGCCCTTTGATGAGCTAGTAATTCAGGTTGGCCACCACAATGGTGCTTGAATTTTCCAAAATGATTTTAATTTTGGAAATCCCCATTTTGATTGTGCTCAGCAATGCCTACCTCTTCCTTAATTTCAGAGGATCTGAGCAATAATTCATAATTCATGGGTGTTGTGGGTGCTCAGCACCTAAGACACAGGTCAACAGCTCAAACTTGGTGTCAGCTAACATTGTGGCCATTGCCTTCACTGCATCTCATGTGTGTCAGCAATTAAATGCATATATTTCCATGATTTAAGGTAGTAGGATAAAAAATAATAAAAAGCCCAAAGCTGTGATACCAAGTAATAAGTAATAGATTCTGTGGCAATATGTCTATGCCCAATAACATACTCAACTTCTATTTATTTAGCAAAAATACAGGGCAAAAAATCCTGTGCATTGAGATCCAACAAAGAAACAAGCCACAAGCAAAACTTACTAATGTATATTTAGATTTTTGAAGACAGAAGACTTAGCACAAATGACAAATGTTAGTTAGGATAATAATTGCAATAAGTACTTCTGTTCACTTTTTAGCACCAGGTATAAGACGTAATAGTTTTATGCTCTTGGGAGGAGAAGGTTGTTACCTCATATATATTCTCGGGTAAGAGTGTGGATGTGGACCGTAGGAGAGTAGCTGATGTGTTAATCTAATAATCTCTGTCTATTTTAACAGGTATGTATGTATGTAAAATTATGTTGTATAAACCCCCTTTGTTTCAATGACTCAGGTCAATGTGGGTTTTGAATAAATTAAAGTGATTTTTACTTGAAACTCTGATTGCTCTTTACCTTATATTTTGTGTTGTCATATATAACATGGAGAAGTCAGTAGATGTAATGTTAGAGATTATCCAAGGGGACAAAAAATTCTGTGGTCTGTAATTAATAATACTGTCTTTCTTTTTATACCAGCAGATCTCAAACCCCTTTAAAATGTATGGCTAAATGTAACTAATCTATTTCACAGGCTAGAAGACAAAGGCACAAAGAGGAACTTGGGGGTAGATCCACTTCTTCCAAGTACCAAGCAATATGCTGTCACTGCAGCCACACTCTCTCTCAGTGAAGTCCCATTTGGTCTGGTTAGAGGCAATCACAGAGCATGAGGTATGAGCATATTTAAAATCTTTCTCAGATGAGGGCACAAGTTTATTCACTTGCTTTCATAGTGTCTGTTTCAAACTCCAGAGGCCAGACTCATTGGGATGTTTTACAGTACATCCGTTAACCTTGTTTTGCTGATAGGATTCTTTGTCCTGCGTTTGTGCTACATTTTTAATTGAATTTGGCACCGTTATGGCAATAGCTTAGGTTCATCAATTTTTAGTCTGTCTGCTGTGTATTACTTGGGTATTTTAATTAATTTCAACGCCTGAGTTTTGAGGCTTTCACTTTTTTGTGAAAGGTTATGTTTTAGGAGCAGAACAAATCATTTGACAAAGCAACAATACTATGGATTTTTTTTTTTTAAGATCTCATGTGACTTGTAATAAATTTAAACCAAATACTGAAATCTTTTACAAAGTTAAATCCAAGCTGAAAGTTTCTGGATTCAGCTTCTGATTCAGAATCAGAAGAGCAGAAAGCTTTGTGCAGAAATCTCCCTGTGCTTTTCTGAAGCATATGGAGAAAAATAAGGGTCCTGTCTCAGAAAATGTCTAACAAAGATTTTAAAGCATTGGATAACTGGCTGATTGATTAAACAGAAGAAGAAAAAGACTGTTTCCTTGTTTTATGCATGCTATCCAAGAGTATAGGTATTAAAATACCTTAACATTTCTATGTTGGTGAGGAATAAATAGTGAGCAACTGTAATTAATAACTATTAAAGCTGTTTGACTGATCATATCTTCTGGCTTGCAAAATTTTTTATGTGCAGGTGTGTGCATTAATGGAATCCATTAAATTCATATATTTCAACAGATAGTAATTTACGATCTTTTATAAGATCTGTCATGAAACACAGTCAGAGATATAGGATTGTCTCAGTGCATTACATAGCAAATTGTACTCCCCTTTCCTCCAAAATGACTTGACTTTAGAGACTAAATATGAATGTCAATGCATTGGACAGCCACATTAGGTATACTTTTTGCTCTACCATCGCCTGGGAATATGTGGAATAAACCTTTTATCACTGGCAAAGCTGAGAACAAGAGTGAACAATATTCAAAGTGGCTGGAGGAAAAAATGTGTGGGAGTTCTATCTATTTCACTTTATACATAAAAAGAGAAAGAGATTGAGTGTGTAACCCTCATTTATGAATTGTAATGGCTCTCCTATGAGTTGCTAACTATTCTTTTCAACTTGCATTTGTTACTTTTTTTTTCCTCTTGGTCCTTTCATAAAATCTAAGGAGATGAAAAGACAAGCCGTTTTTTTAGCCACTCCACATCAAATTCAGAGGCCTATTCAGCCCTGCATAGGTATACAAATCACTCATTAATGTCAATAATAAAAGTTGTTTCTTTTGTCCCAGAGAAACACAAGCTGTAAGTATGTGAGGTAAAAAAGGGAAATAAGGGCTGATTAGAAAAGAAAACAGAGGGAAAAAAATAGTCTTATGCCCAGACTTTAATGAGTTAGTGGGGGATTATAGGGAAACTATATCAGCTCTTAAAATACTACTGGCAAATCTCTCAGGAAAGGCTTTTGTCTTGCTTGTCTATTTAATAGCACATTGAGATTACCATAATTAAGTATAGACGGTCAACATATTAAATGGATTAGTATCTGCTGTATATACATTCTTCATACACTTATCTAATTATACATTTATTAGGGAGGAACTATAATATTATCACATAAAGTTTTAACTTTCACCTCTTTTTTAGTAAATGAATTCATAATTTAAAAAACTTTACCATACTTAGGCTATTAAATATAACAGGTCATTAGCCTGGGAAAATCCCATCTCACTGGAGTTTGTATCCATCATCCTAAATGTAGACCAACAAGCTAAGCCCCTAAAGAAAACAGAGAAAACAACTTCTTGGTCACTGTTGTCTCCTGCTGATTTCTATGTACCTGGGACCCATTTTGTCTGTAGGATGTTTGTCTACAGTTTCATGTCACATAATCATCGGTAGTAGGTGACCCTATTACTTTGTTTTCGAAGGAAAATGAAGGGATATGGTTGAACAGAAGTGGAAATGGCATTGAAATGGATCAGAGTAACTTGATGGAAGGGACAGAAGAGCAAAACAAAACGGCTCAAAAGTAGAGACTTAAAAGTAGCATATGAGAAGGTAAAAGTGTTGTCCTTCCCCTTCATGGGTTGTTCTGGAGGACAGAAAGAAAGAAAATGCTATGCGAGGTGTCCAAAATTTGATATATTTCAGAGCAAAGTAAACAAAATGATCAAGGACTTGTAAGCAATGAGTCATGAGGAAAGATGAAAAAGAATAAATCTGCATTGCTTGGCTAATGTTAACAGGCAATCTGTAAACTTTCTTCAAGAATAGAGAAAGGGGTTCTTTATCTGTCTAGATTTGTAAGGACGTACTATGAAAGGGAACTTCTGAGATGCCTTCAGTATAAGTTACAAAAACAAACATTTAACTGAAACTATCACCTTAACAACCGAGCACAGAAGAAATGGATATTTTAGAAGACTGCAGTGTATGCAACAAACAGTTATGGGACAGAAAGAAGGTCTCCTCTATGCAGAGAGCAGCTGGACTGTGAAAAAATCTAGGGAAGTAATGAAAGCTCCCAGATTGGCTAGCAAATATATACAAAAGAGAGACTCCCATGCTGGCAGCAATGATCCAGAAGACCCCAAACCGTATCCTCAGGTAGTGGATGTCACTCAAATGATTTTTGTGCAACTAGAGCAGGTGATGATTTCACTGAACTTTTTTTTTTTTTTTTTTTTAAATAAAGATAATGCATTTCATCAATCCTGCTATAGCTTTTGTACGTGTGTGTGCTTATGCTCACACATATACATTTATAAATAACATTATCAAAGAACTGAGGTGAGGTTTTTGGATTCAGGACATCTTTTTGGAAATAACCCTTCATCCACAGTTTCTGTTGCAAGAAAAGCTGTTATTACAGCTGGAACAAAGAAAGGGCTTGAAAATTGCATTCAGGTCAGTGACAAAAGAAGGAAACCAAGAGTAATGTATGTGAGAGAGAAGCACTGATTTTCCCATGTGTTTCCATCATTCCTCTTCCTTCTATACCAGATTTTGAGAGGATTTTGAGAGAGGCCTTAGGTAAGCCACTCACTCTGCAGGGTTGACAATAAGGAGTTCAGAAGAGCTGTAATTGTGAAAATAAGAATGAAAGGCAGTTGTAACTTTGGACTGACGTTGAGAGCTGCCTTAAAAGAAGCTTGATAAGGTCAAACTAATAAACTTGGAAGCTGCTCAAGGGGAAACCAAATTCTGGAGCTGTGAGACACTTTGACAGATAATTAGCATAAAACAGGACAAGTACCCCACCACAGAGAAAGTAAAATCACAATCACAAATAGAACTGAATCTAAATTAGTCAAAATAATGGACCAAATGTTTGCCCTTGAACACACAAAAATGTACCTGGACAGAATTAGGTCTATAATTCTTAAATGAATGGAGATTCACTCAGCACTGTATGAATCAATGCCAATGAAAGACATGCATCAGGTGATAGCTGTTGTATTTTGGCTTCTTTGTAAGGACTGAGGGATATTGCAAAGTGGCACATGTGATACACCTGTACAAATTTAAATCTTTTGTTTTGTGTGGTATATTGTAGGTTTGCTTACCTGGCTAATTTCATTCGCATTGAGTAGACTTGTCCACCGCATGCTTAACTGATAGCAGTTCATTTCATACAAGCTGCCATTCAGCAGATCACAATGACTTACTGCTTATACCCAAATACTTCTTGCAGTGTCCTGCTAACAGGCCTAGCCTTTTCTTTCTCTCCTTTTTTATTTTCCTGGGTATATTTCTCAGCTGTCAGGCTTTATATCTTTACCTCCTCTAGACTCTCCAAGACTTGGATCAGGTTCTGTTCAGTCTTCCGAATCTCCAGAATGTCTTCCTCAAAAATGAGTGTTTAGAAGGCACAAGAGAAACTGCAAGAAACAGCTATGGCAATTTGCACCTCCTCTTTCTAGTCCACTTCACTTTGAAGATGGCTTGTGTCATAAAACATTTCAATTTTCCACCCTTTTTAATTAATACACAGGTATTCGGTGGCACTTATGATATAAAATTTTGCCTATATAGTCATTTGTAGCACACATTTAATCTAAATTTACCTCTGTAATAATTTCTTTTGCAAATTAAAGGATATCCAAATCTTGAATGGGACACAAAGGAGCTCCTTCTTCACCTGGCTTGTTGTATCTCATGTATCTTTGTCTTAAGACATCGGTAATAGCTAGTGTGCTTGCCTGAACGGTGAATCAAGACTCCAGCCTTGCTATTCCTGAAATAAGTATCACTTTCATGAAGAAATCTTACATGTCTCTGAAAACTTGACAATAGATAACACTGACTCTTTTCCTTCCCACCTACCTCTCCACAATGATATGTTCATTATGTTACTGCTAGAGCAACATGAACAATGCAGGGCTTGATTCGTACAAGGAGGCTTGTTAATTGAGCCCTTCAGGTTTTTAAGCAGGAACTGGCACCTAGTTTCCTCCTGTATTCTTTTTCAGACTTTTGAATTTCACTTGTTTTCTAATCCTCATCCCTAAAGTTTTTGGTGAATTTCAAAACTCCACTTAGCTTTTGGAAACTTATCATGAAACCAAATAAAACAAGGTCACCATAGAGAGGTTTTGGGGAGGACAAGTGTAGAGTTTATGTCTTATTCACCAAGATTCTTGAAGCCCATGCATTAGTTTAAAGCTGTTTGTGAAAGCATTAGAGTGGTTATGCCATATTAGACCAAAACTCCATCTACCCCAGTATCCAGTCCAATAAGTGTAACCCTGATGAGAGTACAAGAACCAGATCTGTACTTAATAACACTTCCCTGGCATATCCTGCATCTTTCAACAACCTGCAGATCAAGGTTTTCCTGAGATGGAGGTGGTGTCTTTAAGTTTAAAAGTTTGAGATTTGTGACTCGAGTCTTCATTGCCCATCATCTTGTGCAAAGTGGAAGTAAAATGCTGTCATTCTGATCAGGCTGCATTTTACACCCATTTTCCACTGATGCAAATGACAACATCAGAGCTAAGGAAATGGCAAAAGAGGCACTCAGCCTGAATATGCTTCTCCCTTTGATTACACTTCTGATAAACATTTACTACAAGCAGTTTTGTGTTAGAGAAAATTTTGAAAGGGGAGGGGATGTATAGCAGAGAAGTTGAATTATTATTATTATTATTATTATTATTTTTACCTTTCAATGCAAAGTGCAGAGTAAGATCTTTGCAAAACTCTAGCAAGAATTTTCTGTGTGCAAGCTAGAGACAGTATTTGTAATACTTCTGTTTATCTGTGTATCTCCCAGCAGAGCTGTTTGTAAGTCTGCTTCTGTGCACATTTCTTTGTGTCTATCAGTCCCTTTTTCTTCCTGCTGCCTCTCTCTCTTTCTTTTGTTATGTATGTGCTGTCTCCTTCCCAAATCCCTTATGCTTATTTTCCAGACGCATTTATTTATGTTCCCTCGCTAATTGAAAAACTCATATTTGAAGTTATTATTCTGATTGATGTCTGTCATTTTGATCAAGCAGTTGCTCACAGATGCTTTGTTAGAACAATTTTGCTTGTTAGTTTATCACCATCCATCTCCCTGCTGACCTTCTGTGATGTTTGGTAGCAAAACCATTAAATATCTCCCACAAACAGAGAGACAATTGCCCATCCTCTCACGTGCACGTGGCTATAGATACAGCTGCAAAACCCTGGACATTCAGCTGCGTGGGCAGGTTCCATCTCAGACTGTAATGGAGATTTCTTCCTAGACAGTGGAACAGGCAAAGTTGTTTGTCATAATACAGTAATGTTATTGTTCTTCCTTCCAGTTACATGCTTTGGACATTCAAGAAGTAGGAAGGAGGATGTGTATTCTACCAGGTTTTTGCTCAATAGCTGGCAGTTCAACTCCTCAATCCAACACAAATTTTGTGTGTCTTCTGAGAAAATAATGTTAATAAAAATAACAGAAAATGAAAACAACACTTAGGATTAAGTCTACTAAGATCTCAGATTCTCATTTTTAAAGCTCAGATTTTCAAAGCTGCGGCATGGCAAACTCATGAGTATTTCTGACAGAGAGGTTCCCTTGGTATCTAAAGTTCTGCTCTGAGTATGCCAAGAACTCCGGTCTTGACAGAGTGAGATATCTATTTTATGCCTAAATCCTCCCGAGATTCACAAAACAGGCATGTCTCTACCTGTCTTGTGTGAAGGACTTGCTCCCAGAGTTATACACTGATATGTATTAAGTATTTATTGGAGCATGTGTTCTTCTCCCACATGACTACCCAACCCAATAGAGAAAGGAATCTTGCTTATTCATTCTTTCTGTCTGGCTTGATGAATATTTCATTTTATCTTGCAAAGTAGAATAACTTCAAGAAAGAAACTCAAAGAACATATACCCAAGAATACCCAATAGCACAATATTTAGAATTATCTCCCAGGAACACGGACATGTGAATTCAGGCCCCCAAGCCAAAGAGGTAGAACCACACTGCTCCTCCCATTTCTGTGTTGTAAAAGAAAGAAATGCTTCCTACTGCATATTACTTGGAAGTCAGCCTTATGGGTGTATTTCAAGAACACCCTGAGACTCTACCAGGAGTTTGTGGGCTGAGTATTTTATGGGAATGTTCTTTTAAAGCCATGAAGTTAATTTATATAGTAACTACCAGTATTTCATACGAAATGGCCTTTAGTACAAAATGGCTGAGATCATGAAGTGGTGACTGAAACCAGGTCTTTTTCTTCCTGTATTTAAAGCTCAGCCTTCTGAGCAAGTTCTTTCCCTCTCAAAGCAGTCCATAGCCCTAGTGTTTGGGCTTACTTGTTCTTAATGAGATTGGCTTGAATCCTTGCAGCAGGAGGGAAGAAAGTTTGAGTCTCCCATGTCCTGTTCAGTCTTTGATTTCATTATCTAGCCTATTCACTGAAATGTGCATCTCCTCTGCAGGCCATGTATTTAATTCATCCACCTTTCATTTCTGAAGAGCATACTTTTAGGAGACAGTTGGGGATCTAAATCCTGAGTGAAGGATGGAAGTCACCCGTAGCTATAAGGAAAGTGCCTTTGCCTTGCACAAATAAAAGTTTCATTCGTCTATCTATTTCAAATGGCCACTTTTGGTCAGAAATATGTGTGTTAACTTTAGGGGAGCTCTCTTCATCTTACAGCTGTTGTGGATCTGCTTTTGCAAGGTTATTTAGTTCACAGTCACAATGGAAGAGCAAAGAGAAACCCTGAGAGATGAAAAAGCAGGAGAAAGGCTAAAGGAAATAACAAACAAGAACTTCATGGAAAAAGTGAAGAAATTAAGAATGAAAGATCCTTCTGGGAATACTGTTCAAAATGCTTCTTCACTGGTTTATGACAGTTGGTTGGATGCTAATAAAGACACCAGATGTAATGTACTTGTAGTAAAAATTCTAAGGATCTTAGTTTAATTATGTACTACAAGGGTAGAAACATATCTTTTAGGTTTTGGGTTTTTTAATGTTTTCTCCAAAACCAAAGCTTCCTGGAAGTGATGAGAGAGAAACACTTTTTGCATGGGGTTTCGTTTACAACAAGACATCAGTAAGTTTAAGTTGTCTTTCCTGATATTCCATTTATCCTCATTGACTCATTAACATTTTCTGAGGACCCAAAATCCAATACTACAGCCAATTTTTCCTTGAAATATTCCCATCCCAATGCACCACATGTTTTTGATAGCAAACTTGTACTTTTCCTGATCCAGACTCAGTCCATCTCTTTTAAGAAGAAATCACAGTTTCTTGCATTAAATTGAATAAAAAAGTATATGAGACTGTAATCAAACTCTTTTTTTTGTAGCTGCCATGGCTACATATATTTCCTAACACAGTGACTAAAAAAAATTATTTACTTATGCTGTACAATTTTGTCAACAGTGGTTATACTACTTTTGGTCACACTAACTCTGTCATTCTATGCATTATACACATGTCTAGCCAGATTTGTAGAAATACCTGCTTATATTATGAACAATTTTTGCTGGGCTCTGGGCATAAATTCTACATCTTGGATGTACTGTCTGTCTCACATTCAGCATATGTCATGTGAATAACCTGTTCCTGTGTTGTTCTAATTAAACCCTCACTTTCTCTTTTTAACTCTCCTTTGACGAGTTACTTATAATTTGCCACCTTCTTCTGACGAGGTTTTTTATCCCTTCAAAAATTCATACTTCTTTTTTCATCCTTTTCTGATTACATCTCTTTTTTCCAGCTAATGACTATTTCTCAGTAAGAGCATATTCCTCATTCAGATTTGAAATCTGATCCAGGATCCGGTCAATTCAACTTCTTTCCCTCATGCAATCTATTATATTATATGTTCCTCTTCCATGATATGCCTGACTGCTCTCAAGCCCTTTAAATCTATTCTTCTCATCTGCACTGCACTTAGTAACATATAAAGGAATTTTCAACTGTATATAGGATGCAGAATCCATGCATTCACTGTCTATGCAGGGAGCAACAAGATGGCATACATATCACCAGAATCTCAAATTCAGCCTGTATAGGTATTGAGAGAGCGTCAATGACTCCTTTCTCAAATAGTGACTTGAGAAGGTCAAAGCTTTCTGTTGCAGAACTGGTGTAGCACAATAGTGTGTGTGCATTCATTCTCTGGGTTTGGTTCAAAAAGCATTCATCTCTATCATAGTAACAGTAAGATCATCTTGGCTTTTAAGCTCATGCTGACTCATCTTGATTCATCTTGACTCATGCTTTTACTTTCAGTTTTTTTCTTTTAAAAAGAAGAGAAAAAAAGATGGCACAGACCTCAAACAGGTAAGAGATCTATATGCAATTTCAGACATTACTTTTTTGTTTGTTTTTTTGTTTGTTTGTTTTTTGCTGTTTGGGGTTTTTTTTGGTCAAGATTCAGTTTAAGGTGTATTTCAAGATGATGTAGAGCCCCAGGGCTACTTGTTTGGAGCACATTTTGGTGCCATATCCTTTTAGTCCCAGAAGGGCTCTCTGATTTCATAGGAGGTATTTTTATAGTTGCATACTCCTAAAGGCATCAAAAGTATGTGAAGATATTGTAATGTGATTATCCGTGAGATCATTTTTAATGGTGGCAACTGTAATATCAAATATCCATTTAGTCTTCACAGTAAGGGGAAAAGAAATTTGTGGCCCTAAAAACCTTACAAGATGAAATTCTAGGTTGCATTTACCTCTTGTACCCAATAAACTCTACTTGCCTTTAGAAAGTATGAGTCTTTGACATTGAAAACAGAAAACACATACAGTGACAAACAGATAATTCTACCAGGAAAATAAATATATAGTATTTTTCTTCTTCAACCTTGTATTTGCAGTTCTGACATGATTTATCCTCTCCAAACATATGACTAAATGAAAAACAAATAATATGCTATACATTAGTTAGTATGGAATCAAATAAGTATTGATAATATTTGCAGTTGTTTTTAACTAGAAACCAACCCTTTGAGTGATTAACTCCAAATCTCTTTCTTCTTTCTTTTTATTATTTTTCATGATAGTTACAGACAGAGCTTTTAAGCCAGTCGGGGGAAAGTATATTATTTCCATCCCCCTTTTAAATACTCTATAAAGAACTCTATCGTTCATAATAGCTTTGTTTACTGCGTAGTACAGCATGTTCTAATTATCACCTCTGCCTCACTAACCATACGGTTTATATTCTCACACTCATCAGTTATTTTTATGCCCCCTGCAGAAATGAAGAGAACATTAATAAGAATAATTTTTTCAGGGTATCATTTTGGGTGAAATTATGAGAAATAATGTACTAAAGCACAGAAATTCATCTTTGCTTTAGCATCTCCCAGGATAAATTTGTCTTTCCTTCTTTCCTTCTTTCCTTCTTTCTTTCTTTCTGTCTCTTTTTCTTCCTTTTTTTCTCTCTCTCTTTCTCTTTTTCTCTCTCACTCTTTCTCTCTTTCTCTCTTTCTTTATTTTTCTCTCATGTGCTCCCCCTCTTCCTTCCTTCCTTCCTTCCTTCCTTCGCCTCTCTTCTTTCCATTTTATTTAAGTAGTTAGAAATACAATATTAATTAAGATTTATGTTTGGATGTATTTCCTATCAATGAGCTGTCTGCAAATACACAGCAAATCCGATTCTCTTCACTGCTGTTACTCTCATTGTAAGGTATTCTTGACCTTCACTAGAGGCCAGTGGTGCAGCTATTACATGTGTCAGTGTTCAGATGTACAAAGGCTGCCCAGGGCAAAGCTATTTAGTAACCTGGCTCCAAAGGTGGCAGAAGACGGAGGTGAGTACTAATAATTAACTGGAAAAAAAAATCCTATTTTGACTTTTTTGTTAGCACCCACCTTGCATTTCACTTAGGAAATCTAATGGACAATGTTTATTGGCTTATCTGTAAAACTCTTCTTATCACTAAATGCACAATTAGCTCACGTACTTTATCCAGTGGTCAGACCCATCTAGACTTCTTGGAAAGAGCTGCAAATATTTACTCCATGTTCAACATCAACGAAGAACCTTATTTTTTTGGTTATTAGTATTAGAAAAGAACATGAAAACTAAGAATATCAGGTGTACACATATATATGTGTACACACACACACACGTACATACATCCATGGTATTTGTACTACACACTTCCCATGCAACAAGAGATGTCTTTTTATATTTCCTAATAAAAAAAGCATATCCCCAACAAGAATGAATTCAGTGCCTTTTGTCAGTTAGGCTTGTTGTATACCTGCCTGATGCCTCTGGATATGAAAGTTCACCAGATTCGGAAAATATATACCATAATAATAGTAATAATAAATAAATAAATAAATAAATAA
>NW_009209798.1:0-11735 GCF_000690835.1 Fulmarus glacialis
CGCGTAGCGGCCGCGGGCGTGCTCGGCGCCACCGTTGACGGGGCGGGAGGGGACTCCCGTGAAGGCGGGAGGCGAAGCCTCTGCGGGGTGGCCGGCGGGGCTAAAGTGGCCATAAAATCGGTACAGCAGTGCTCCTGGGTTTCGCAGGAGGGGTAGGCGGCTTCATGCGCTTTTGAACCCTATTTTGGAATCGGCTGAAGAAAAGTTTAAAAAAATGCTCGTGACAGTCCCAACGATAATATTCTTAAATCGCTGTCTCACTTAATGTTCCCTGCCGGCCCGCTGCTGAAATAATCTCATTGCTTTCAAAAGAGCATATATTTTCACCTTTGCATATGCCCACTCAGCCCACATGGCATGTGTTTTCAAACCTATTCCTAGGAGTGATATAACCAGTCCTGTTATTTTCCTACAAGGACTTTCCCCACCTTTTACTTTTATAGAGGCTTCAGTGTGAATTGTGAAAATGTAGTCCTGGCTTCAAGGCAAAAATTCCCTTTTACTTCAGCAGGGACAGACGTGCCTTTGCCTGCGTGTGTTAATGCAAAACAGTGCATTCAGTTTACTAGCTTGAAATTTACCTCTCTCTCAGTCCTAAGGGCTATTTCTAGCGTTTATTAGTGTGAGACACTATCAGCAATTTGAGGTTCTTGAGAAAATTAAGAACCACAGAGCAACAGATTTTCTAAATTAGGACCTTGGAAAGCTTTAGAAAGGTGGGAGATGTATGTCTTTAGAATTTTAGTAATAACCATTGCCCAATGTTTAATTTTGCGCTACAATAATAACAGAAATAATAAACATTAAAAAACTGATGATGCTTTATAGTAAACCATACAAGGAAGAAACTTGAAAAATAAGATTGGGTTGGTTTTGTTTGAAATACAGAAGAGCCAGGGTGAATGTATTTTGGGCTGAATATTTATTTATTTGTCAAGCAGTGAAAAATATTAGGCACTTCACAGATCCAGACTGACAGAGGTTCCCAACACACCGAGTTCAAAGGGAAAGAACAGAGCTTGGTAAAAATGCTGTAATATTCAGACTAAAATGATTGAGTGTTGGGTTACCTTTGAAAAAATCTAAGCTTTCCTTCTTCCTTCCTTTATTTTTCCTTTTCTCCATTATATACTTTCTCTTACCATCTGATTTTTTTATTACTTCTAAATTGTACTCTTCCCAAAATATCTGCTGTTGGGGGTCAAGCAGAAGATGTTCTCAATAGTCTCAGGTGGTTCAACAGATAAGGGATATCAGAGTTTGGCCGGGAAAGAGCTCAGTCTCTCCTTTTAACTCTGGATAGCTCCAGCCACCTTTTTTTGGAGGTGAGAACGCCACGGGAAGGGCAGAGCGTTTTCTAGTTCTAGGGGACTGTATTATTTTTTCTCCAGTGTTTGTTCACTTTGTGTTCACTTCCGTGTGAAAAAGCCCAGCTACTTTAAACAGTTTATTGTCTGTTTCATTTGCAGAGGAAAGTGAAAAACAATCCATCCGGTTGCCATTCCCAGTACTATTTATATTATACTTTTGTCTGGCTCCTATTACAAATCAGTTAAAATACTATAAATAATACAATTCATTGTATATTTAAGATGTAACTCCATTAGTTGCAGTAGAAGGGAAAGTTCTAAGCCAAGTTCATTCTTGTAATTATATCAGTTGCAACTTCCCTGCTTTCAGTGGAGTTACTTCTGATTAACTCTAGTGCAAAAGAAACTTTAGACCTTGCAACTGTAATGGAAGATTTGCTTGATAATAAAATGGGGAATCTGCTTTCTGTTATGTTTCAGAGTTAGTACAGTTTATCTTCTCTTACCTGGCACTTATATATCCATTGTGCATCATTAAAAGGAGACCTTTCTAATTTAGTAGTATAAAGAGCCTTATGGAAACCCCAGGTACGTGTGCATAAAGAAGTGACAGCTGTTCCATTTCAGATCATTGTAGTGCTCACAATGCAGCACTTCAAAAATTAATAAATATGATGATACAATTTTTGTCAGTATTGCCACTGATGATGGAAAAGTTTAATCAACCATCAGGTAAAAAAAAAAACAACCACCAGGAAACTTTGTCAGGCTGACAGATGGAGTTGGAGAAAAAGGGGTGACAGCACAGCATCATTTTGTCCGTTGGAGAGAGTGTCTACATGGATGCTACCCATTTGGTAAGAAAAGGCCTCGTATTAGGTCAGAGAATCACCTCTAGATTAATTTAAAGGTTTTTTGCTTTTTTTTTAAATTAAACAACTTGTTTAAAAAGAGGTAAAGATACTTCTGTATCATCAGTTAGCTAGTTTACAGTATTGGGAAATTCGTTTTATTATCATCCAACCATCTTTATTTTCTCAGAGCCCGATCAAATACCAGTTGGAATTCTACCATCGAGTACAAATTGGGTTGCCTGCTTGTATCATCAGCTACTGCTGACATTAATGGGACTTCAGTGCAATCAACACTACATTTAAATCCTGTCCTGTCCTGTAACGTGCTTCACGTGGGCAGTCCCCTGTGCCCATACACAGACTGATTGGTTTGGGAAATATTTGTAAATGACTTGCAGTGTCATTTTCAGAGATCGTGTAAGATTTCAATTACACATTTCTTTTTCTAAAGAGAAAAAATACTAAAAAATGAAATCAAATAATAGGCTGGGGCTTTTCCATGATCCAGGTGATTATTACTGTTGTTGAATCTGACTTTCAAAACCTGCTCATGCAAACAATCTTCCTTAATTCAATAGGCATACTTAGATACAAGGTTTGGAATTAATATTACTGAGGACCGTATAATAATCACTTCTTTTAATACTAAACAATAACTATATAACATCTCATGGTAATTTGATTTAAGAAGTTCAGCAGTGACTGAACAAACTTTTTGGAGTTTCACAGCATCAGAGAATTTGACAAATACTTAGTTCATGCAAAGGTTTAGGTGAATATTATATGACTGATTCAAAAGTTGCACAATTTTATTCATGGCATTAAAAGCTTTATTTATTACTTTGCAAAGTCATGTGATGAAAGTGAGTTTATAATTATAACAGTTTGTAAAATATATGATCTGATCCGTAAGAGTTAGCACTACAGACGATTTGAGAACAGGAAAGGAATTAGATACTTTCTTTGCATTTCGGAGCCAATCTAAAACTCTTTCTTCTGGAAGCAATCCAGTTGACTTGTAAATTGAACTCCTAGTCAGTTTAAGTTTTAAAATAAGGCCTTGGGTCTTCCGCCATGTTAATTTTGGGAAGCATTTCTGACTCCCTATTCTTAACATGAATAATGCACCATGTCTTGAGCACACGTGTTGGAAGAATCCAATCATACTGGCAAGGAAATTTGGGACCTAAATGTCCATTGAGGCTCCTTTTAACACAGCATGGATGTAGCTTTTCCAGTCATATATGAAGACTATTAAGCATATTGTAAGTACACAGGTAGAGAGGCCATTAAACCTTTATCTGCAGTTCTTATGAGTTGTTTAAAAATTTAAGTTTTTTTCCTATTTAAAGCTGGATTTTTTTCGTGGCATCCCTTCTCACATCCCTTCTTCTGTGATGTTTAGCTGAAATTACTGATCATTTCAATTTTGTTCCATCTTTTAGAGCAGTATTTAAATAATAAAAATTTTAAATCACAGGAAATGTTTGGTTATTGTTATACCTTTAGCTGTGCAAAAGTTGGGAGATAATTTAATAGCATCCCAAGTGAAAAAAAACCTTACTCTTTAGAATAGTAAGCACACGTCAGAAAGTGGTGAAAAGTACGTTCTGCCATTTGCCAGTGTCAGCTGAATAAAGTTTCTGTACATCTTATGTTAAACTTGGAATTTAAAAAGTAGCTTTAAAAGGCAGAAGAAAAAATGGCTTACCAGATGGATGTTTTAATAAAGTGGGGAGCAAAGAGAGGAAAAATATTAAATGGAGTCATGCTAGGACATGGGTTTTTGTAAGTTGGAGAAAGTGCCATGAAAGACGATCAGAAATTATTTTGCAATACAGCTCAAGTCTTTAAAAAGAAAATTTAACCACATTACTGGAACTAAAATCAAGCAAAATGAGACAAATCGAGCTCTCTTTGTTCTGGACTCTCCTGTTACCTCTTTCAAGTTCAGGCCAAGTGTAATGCAGCTAATGCACACACAACCCTTTACAGTAAGTTTCAAACATCCTTGAACACCTAGGTACAGGCATCGATGTTGTCTTTTTCAGGCCCTCACGAACTCTGAGCATTCATTGTCTCCTGTTGTGCCAGGACAGCAGTATAAAGTTACTGCTCCTGGGTGCAAACCTTCGAGCCTGGGAGGGCCCATGTGGGATGGGCTGTTGGTGTAGAAGGTCACGAACAGGCAGGAGCCACATTTCATTACACAGGGTAGCTGTTTGTTATCATCAATATTAAGAGTGCGTCTCTTTCAATTTTAAAGAGCAATTAAAACATTAAAAACCTGGGTCCTGGGAGGTTCAGTTCTGCAAATGGGAAGCACTTAGGCACTGTTTTATTCAGCAGCACTTGAGCAGCAGCACCAACAACAGCCGTGTTCATTTCGGTGCTGACTCTTAACAAGAACAGGGGCTGCTCTTGAGAGAGCAGAGAGCATGGAACCTGGCAGGCAGAATAAACAATAATTTTTAAAAATTCCATGTAATACAGAAAAAATGAGTTAAAACACTTTTTGCTGTGCATTAAACATGACTAGGAAGTACCACGGGGAATGCAGGAGATAATTGCAACAGTAAAGAACTAAACTGCTCTAATGTGCTTTCCGCAAAAGGGCACTCCAGCCCATCATGCAAAATTTAGGAAAACTTGGAATTTTAAGTACAAGTCAGGGACATGTAGGGACATGGTTTAGTGGGCATGGTGGTGTTGGGTTAACGGTTGGACTTGATGATCTTGGAGGTCTTTTCCAACCTTAATGATTCTATGATTCTATAAGTCAGTAAATTGGTGAAGGGATGTTGTAATTATCCCCGAATCTGCAGCCCAGCAGAGGCAAACACATCCTGCGTGTCACAGCGGCGCTGGCCTGGGAGAGAGGCATCTCCCCGCAGAAGGCAGCGTGTCTCCACAGCAGAGAGCCCTCAGGGCAGCAGCGGAGGACATCTCGCCTGCTGTCACCTCCCTTGCTCCATAAGTCTTCTTCTCAGGGAATGGTTCCTGACTGATGTGTAAAACGTCCTAAGGCCTTCCAGTGTCACACCACGACCGCTCTCACCTTGGAGATGTCCGCGGGGGCAGGAGCTCCTGGTAGATGCCAAGGCTGTGTAGAAGGGCACGTGTCCAAAGCCACCGGAGCGCTCAGTTTCATGCCTCCGTGCTGCTGCTCAGGTGGATCACCAGGACAAACAGGGCTGCACAACGCAGTGTTCGCTGCTGGTGACAGCCCTCAGATATCGTGAGGGAACACACCTTCCTCTCCGTGCCCGTGCGGGGTGGGCGAGGTTACCTCACCAACCAGGCAGGCAGTGGCCCATCCTCCAGGGTTGCCTGGCCCTTACTCCATGGATGCACAGCACCTGCTTGCTGCCCCCAGGTGTGCCCATGGTGGCTGCCTCATCGGTGTGAAATGAACACCTGGTGGCGGCTGGGCACAGGGTGCCCAGGTGGGGCTTGTTTGCTGCAAGTCCCTGCGCCGGGAGCAGGGGGGTGGCCACGGGCTGGGGGGATGGAGTCTGCCCATATTCATCTGTATGAGTTTTCTCTACTTCCTGCTGTGGCTGTTGGGTAATTGTCAGCCATTTTGTGGGGCTCACATACTTAAAATCAGCGCTGAAGGATGTGCTGTCTTGTTTCAGTGCTGGTGTGAGGGAGTGCTTGGGGTGGGTGAGGCTCTCAGGCAAATGCAAGCATGGAGGACTTCAGGGCATTAACAGGTTAGTAATTTTGGGGGGGTTTTAAATTAAAAAAAAAAAAAATCTAGCTGGCTCATGTTCTCAGTTGCCTTACAAAGCAAGTGCTTAGTATCCTGGTGCCTCTGGCTCCTCAAAAGGAGCAGCTGCAAGGCCTGGCTCCCCAGCTCTCCCTCCTGCAGCAGGCCCCTGGGTTGTTGGCTGCGCAGAGCTTGAGCGGGAAGAGCCTTTTGGCAAGCTGGGGTGGTTTTCCTGTCCCCTGTAAGACCATCTTTTGTTAAGCTGACAGGCTTTAACTGGTTTATTGCTCAGCCAGTCCATCTGTCTGAAGAAGAAAGACTTTTTCAGTTTTTTTTTCCTCAGACACTTGTAAAACTTCCTTGTGGAACAGGTGTGAAACTGGTTCCTCTGCGGCCTGTAACTTCCTCTTGAGAAGGAAATACATATATTTGATTACAGCAGGTCAGTGACTGTGAGAGAGTTGCAGGACTAGGCTCTTCAAATTTTGAGCAGGTCAGTGACTGTGAGAAAGAGTTGCAGGACTAGGCTCTTCAAATTTTAGCTGAAATCCCCTTACAAGCAAAAGACTGAATAAAGCTGTAGTTTTGCTTGGTAAAGGACTTCGCTGTTCTCTTTGATTGGTTTTCAATTTTTCAAAACAAATGGCTGTTTCATTTTGGTTATTTACAGTTGTATGCTATTGTGTAGCTTTTCTATAGAATAACAAAGTTAATAAACAAGCATACATGCACCATTATGCAAGTTAATTTGTTTTACTTTTCTAGAACAACCATATTGACAAACTATGAAGTATAAACAACTTGAGCTAATGGCTCTGCAGAGTTGTATGTTAACAGGGTTAACAGCAACTGTGCAGTCTGAGCTTAATGTGTCTACAGTGCACGTTTAAAAATGAGTGTGGTTTAGTTAATAACACCACTGCTTTGTCACAATAAGATATTTTCAGTTTATTATTCAAGAATCTTCTTGTACTGCTTCTGTAATACTTGAAGCCATATGTTGCTCACCTGAGTAGTCACCTGCAACTGCTAACCCATACACAAACTTCTGTTGAAACACACAGAAGTTGGTTTCTTTGTTCAGGGGAGTATCAGGTTTTTAAAGCCACTGTGTGTGTATATGTTTTAGATAAATAATCATTAATCTTTAGGAGACCAGCACTAGGACCTGGCTCAAAGCAAGGCTGGAACGAGATGGGAACATGGATGTGGTTGCAGTTGATTAGCAGTGCGGCATCAGTCAGGTCCGGTACAGAAGGGCGTAGAGAAACCACTGTGATGGAGCAAACAATAGTAGGTGTGATCTCTAAATATTTAAAAATTAGAGGGGGAAAAAAAAAATTTTTAAACAGTTTTTTCTTTAATAATGATACAAGCAGAGCAGAAGTGCACAGAAGCTGCCATACATAGGACCACAACTTGATTTACTGTTGTGCTATTGGTGATCCAACAGGAGTTTGTTTTGAAGTAAGAAAACAAAAACCTTACATGATGGATCTGGATAATGTTGTCCTACAGAGGAATCTTTCTGATCTCTACTGTTGATCAGTACAGGCTATGAAGCATGAAATGTAATTGTGCTTATTAGCTTGGCAGTCATGTCTGCAAACTTGCCAGTACTTACGAAGTTATTTACTCTTGTCTAAGAAAGATTACCTATACTGTTTTTCCCATTAATTTTGTTCCATCATAAGTAGACAACATGCATTGTTACTTATGTCCATTGTCTAACTAATAAATGAAACGGTGGTCAGAAAAGGACATAAATGATGTAACACAACCCCACTAATCAAACTAAACAAAAAGCCCTGAACTACTGACACATTTAAAAAAAAAAAAAAAAACCAAAAACAAAAAAACCCCCAAAAAAACAAACCACACACAAAAAAAACAGAACAAAACCCTAAAAACTTTAGTACTGCATCATATATATATGGACTGACTTAGTTTTAAATCTGGAAATTAAGAATTTTTGAGGGTCAATGTTCCCTACTTTTTTTAAGAATTGTTTTGGGAGTGAAGCAATAGAGGTGGCTGAGCTGTTTTGTGTGTTCTTATCTGTTTTATTCATTTTATCTTATAAGAAATATTGCTGTCACTATATAAATAGTCACAATATAACTGGACTGTGTGCTTATTTACTTGGGAGAATTAGGTTTGAGATGCTGGTGAACAGTACTAGTTTGTTCTCCTGCTGCCTTTGTCTCTGGGGCTTTAGGGATTTTGGGGGAGGTGACAGGAATAGCTGCAGCAATCCTTACATGGAAGTTTCCTCAGAGATTTCTTTATTATTTGGGGGTTTTTGTGTGCGAGTTTCTTCTCTAAAAGGTTTTGCCCATATCTACTGTAGTGGTTTATTACTTGGTTTCTGTTTCTTGTTTATGCACCATACAATTTATACCATATGTGATTTTTAGAGAAGAGTATCTAGAACAGACCAGATGCCTTCATTTTTTTATTTGCTTTTTAATGTTATGCTTTGAATTTAGATAACTTGCTGTTGTTTGGACTGCTCTTTTTGTTTGCTATAGAAGTTTATGTATTACATACTCATAGGAAGCATGATTAAGAAATTGAATAGGTCTCTTCCAACTTCAATTTCTTTACTTCTGTAAATGTAGAGGTTCCTGCAGGATGGCTTCCTGGAAAGTCAATCAAAAGTACATTAAATCAAATTTGTCTATCCCATGCAGTTTGGTAGTACAATGATATTCAGGTTAACAGTGCTGTCAAGCATACTATTCTTATTGTCTATTTTTGATACAACTTAGCTAACTCAATCAGTAATTTAAATACAGAATATTCAAAGAAATTTTGCTGCAAGTTTCTTGTTTGTTTTTTTTTCTTGAGCCCTTCCTAAGGAAAAAAAAAAAAAACCACGCACCACGCTATGCAGTGAACTGTAAAATATAGTAGGCCAGGCCTGTTAGTTGAGCACCTCCTGTGTTCTGTTCTGTGCAGTTAAAAAGCAGTATTTTCAAATTGTGTTTTAAAAAAAAAAAAAAGTTTTTCCTTGTAACTGTCAGCTTTCTTCTTAGACTTTGGAAAAGGAAAACAGTGTCATTGTCATGAACACTTAATTCCTGAAAATGTATTCAGGCAGGTTTCATCCTCCATTACATTATTTGACTCTTAGCTAACTTGGTTTAGGATTATACTTTTTCTGTTCTAAATCATGCTAATAATACTCACATAAACTGTACTACCTTTGATAAGGATATAAAAGGACATATTTTCTTTCCAAGTTCGAAGAGCTATCCTGTGTTTAAAAAAAAAAAAAATCCAAACAAAAAAAAGAACAACCCAAACCAACAAAACCTCTACCTTTACTAACAATGTGTGAGCCACCTACTTAAACTGAAAATCAACACTGAAATGCAGTTGATGAAACTATGCTCAGAAGTTAAACGTGTTTTAATTTCCAATGTAACCTATTATATTACTTCAAATGTCTTGAGAAAAGAAGAAATGTAGATTTAAGTAAGATAAAAAACAAGAACAAAATACTTGTTTTGACTGTTTCATGGGAGTTTCAGAGACCCTCTATGGCCTTCTGTAGAATACTGCATGTCCTTAGAATTTTTTAAGAGGTTTTTTTTTTTTCTTTTTTTAGTTGGAAATGTGTAGATTCTTTTAGTAAATGATAGAAATAGTGACTTTTTAATGAGGTTTCACCTCTTCTTCCTGGTCAGCATGGATTATTTTTTGTAGGCCTTCTCCAAGTGTAACTGTTCAGGTTTAATCGTGATCAGTGATTGTTATTTAGTGACCTCAGATCCATGGTCAAAGAAAAGAGGATTGGGCCCTAATGGATTTTTCTCTTGTTTGCCACTTCTATCAATAATACAGCTGATTTTGACATTTTTCAGTCCTTGCCCAATGTCTGTATAGCTCTCGTAGTCAGATTTAGAGACTAAATTTATGAATACAGAGGTCAATCTGGAGGACTTGACATACAGGAGATAGGCATTATTTGGTTAGTCCTGATTCAAATTGCCTGAAGCTTCAGGCACATCAAGATAATTATTATCTTACGGGATCAGAGCTTGTAAGCATGGACAATAACTTTGAGTTTTCAGCTGATATGATGAAGATAGGGGATCTAGAAAAGTGAATTTGAATATACCAGCTGACTGATATGAACTCATGCTGCTCACAATTACTATTCCAGGTTCTAGCATTTCTGATCCTTATGTTCTTGATTACTTTCAGATCACGCTTTTAATGTTGTCCTCACAGTTACAGGAACTAGAAACTTAATATGTATTTTTTAAATGGAAGTTCAGATTCTGATAACATCATTTGATTCCAGAACCCTAGGAAAAAAAACTCTCTGTACCCTAATCTGGTCTTGCACAGAATAAAAGCATGAAGATGTTTGTCTGTTCTCATTTATTGACAATCTTTGAATATGTCCAAAAAGAACCAGGACTGTAGTGTCACTGTGAAGGCCGCTGAAATACCAGGACTTGGGTTGATGAAGCAAGCCTGCTCTCTTCTGTGTGTTTACTTGACTGAATATCACATTTTACAGGGTAACATTTCACCAAAGAAGAATTTACAATCAATAAATAACTTGAGACAAGGATAAGGTTTATTCTACAGAATAACTGTTCATTGTCGGCAGTTCTGAAATTCCAGTTAAAAGTGCCTCAGTCTTCACATTTTGAATGTCTCAGGCATCTAGAAGTCTCATTATATAGAACTAAAGCAGTAAAACCAACTATGTTTGGTTTTTAGTAATGTTTTAAACAGTCAGTGGAAGACTTTACTTAAGTGTTCTTGTATGAAAATATTGCCAGTACAATTACAATTATGGTGAAGTCTCTCTCTCAAAAGCGTATCTTGTATCTGGTCTGTCCTTGATTTCTGGATGCAGGTCTTGGTCGTAAAAGAAACTTGAAAACAAACGCTGCATTGGTTTTATCAACATTGACGCTCCTTACTACCTGGCAGCCCAGTGCAGATTGTGCTCAGGCTGTTCTAACGTGGGATAATACAGTTTGTATCACAAAATGTTTGCAGTCTGACAGAGGGCTTCTCTCTGATTTAGCAGGTTTGTTATCGGCTGCTAAACAGGCCCCCTTGCTCAAGGTTACTACCCTGTGAAGAGAGGTAGACGTAAATTTTGTACAAGCTTCCTAGCCTTCACAGTTCACACTTGGGCATTGAGGTTTTTATTGATGCTGTTAAACCCAGTAAAACCTCTCAGCTAGATCCTGCCATGTACATCCTATTATGACAATGAGTGATGGAAGAAGGGGGTGGGGTGGGGATAAAAGGTTTGGGACATAACTCAGGTCATCCAGTCATACAGTTTTCTTATGTGTGTATTGCACGATTCAACAATATTAATGTTGCCAGAAATAGTATTGCATTTTGTTCACTTACGTATCTTTCCTCATCACTTTCCCAAATGTCACCAAAATAAATTCCTTGCCTGCTCTTCCACAAAAGGTTAGGGATAGAGTTTCACTTCACATCTTGATGAGTTTCAGTTTTTACTGAGTTCTTTTTGAGGTTTTCTTCAAAAATGTCTCCTCTTTCCAATTAAATGCATTAACTTCCCTATACTGTGCTTACTGTACCTTTAGTCTCTGCTCCAGAGATGTAATGTCCTTCTGCAAAAGGTAGTCCACTTCTTTAGCATAAGTGGATAATCTGATACCAGATGGCAGGAAGACCAAAACATGTGGTTGCATCTCTCTCTGTTGAATGGCATGCTTCAGGGACTAAGGCAGGCTGATTGCTCCAGGATCCCTGTGCTTCCTTTCTCCTAGTGTAGAGGTCCCAGCAAGAGGTACAAACAGGAAACTTCCAAAATTCACTTGAAAGGAGAAGCAATATAGCAGTAATGAG
>NW_009209798.1:11766-23303 GCF_000690835.1 Fulmarus glacialis
ACTTTCCAGATTGCTAATCCCTCCTGTGTCTCTTGTTCTCCATAGCATCCATTAAGGAACACAGGATTGATAGCTCATCATTAAATCTGTTCCTAATGCTGGCAGCTGTGCTGTATATATCCAATTCAGGCAGGCTCACAAGCCCCTGTCCTGTGTGCCACCATCCACTGCAGGTCAAACAGCACTTTGTGTATTAATCTTGAGGCCTGTTGTAAAGGCAATGACTACATATGCCACAGGACTGCAAATTACAATTGGATTAAAATACTCACTACAGTGAACCTTGTTACCTAAACAAAAGAAACTAAGATAAACATGAATACATCTTCCTCATTTTTATCCAAGACCTCTGCTTTGTCTTACAACAATGTATCTCTTTTAATTGAGTGTATTTAGATAAACAAATCACAACTCACTTTTGCTCTGTCCAACAGCTGTCCTTTTTTAATTAAACTCCCCCTTGAAGGTTTACTTCTTTCATAAGGCCCACAAGATGTAAGTCAACGACAATATTACTAGTCAAGGCATGTTGTCATTTCGGTGTTTCCCCATGTACTCTGTTTTGCTTTGAACAAAATTAGTAGAGCAGGGTCTGTCTCTAGAGTAACACAAAGCATATTATCAATATTTCAGCAACAATGGCTAATTCTAAATAGTAGTTCAGACATTACCAAGAAGTAGTTGAAGAAATAAAGTTTAATTTATTCATTGGTGAAGCCTACTGTGTGATAATTGCACTGCATTTCACTTTCTTCTGTTGCAGAAGCACCATCCCTTTCTAGGCAGGGTTTTCTACAGTGCAGAACAGTTCAGCTTCTATTGAAGTTGATATAAAAGTTTTCAGAAGCGTGTGGAAAGATCACAAGATCAGGGAGGTCTGGGCCCTTAATGCCATTATTAAAAACCATTCATCATGGGAGTTCTGGTTCTCCTAAGGAAGCTGTTAGGCACAAATAATTCAAGGGAATCTCATCAAAGCCTTATCAAAGACTGCATATTAGTAATCTGGTCTTTATGGAAGCAAGGACTGTTTAATATACTCCAGAGGCAGAAATAGGTCTAAGGAATAAGAACAACTCTTAATGAAGTTATCAAATTAAAACAGAACAAAAAAATATAGTATAATTAAAAAAAAAAACCCAGACCTTGATATTCTGTGGCAGAAGAGCACTGTAAACTGTATATGAATACTACAGTTGATATTAATTCCTTATGGTTGAAAGGTATGTAAACTTGCAACAAGTAATAAAATAGCAAATGTATATGTTAGTCTTTATGATGAGTGAGTGTAGAGCATTTCTAAATCATGTTTCTTTTTGGGTGACTAAAACAGTCTATAGCATCTGCAATTCACAACAGGGAAATAAAAATAGAAATAAAATTGCCAGGAAAAAAAAATCTGTCAGTTTTTAGCATCAGTAAAGATTTAATGAATTATCTCTTCCTCATCACAATCAAATCTTAGATTAAGGACTGTATGGATTGCTTTCATCACCTGAGACAAATATGGACATTATTTCACAGCCCATATTGTCTAAACTTTTAAAAACAAAACTCACGCTTATTTTTGTAGAACAGCTCTGTTCCCTCATGTTAGGGGAGTCAGAACTGGCTGTAACTATTGTCTGCAGCATAAATGCTAACTTCACCCTGGAGGAACGGAGCTGCTGCCAGTAAATAGCAGTAATTCCCTCCATGGCTGATAGAAGAGCTGTTGAAGACTATTCTCTACCAAGATGAACAAAGATGCTGTTAGCGCTACCGCTTCTGAACTTTGCAGCATTCTTTTGAGTCACTTTGTGATCTGCGGTTCGAGTTGTAATGTTCCAGAGAATGGATTTCTGCACACTGCCACGTGAACAAATGAGCCATGTTTAGTTCTGTTCCCGTTAGTTTTTGTCAATCTGTATTGAAAGTAATTTTCTGCTAAGATTTGAATTTTGCTCTCAGCTGTTTGCTTACTACAAATGTTAATGTATTTAAGAAAAACTTCAGACTGTTTAATGATCAGAAGTACTATAAGCTCATCTTACTATTCTGGCAAGTGTAGAAAGTTGTATGAAAAGATATTTATTACATCTTCTAAACACTTCTGTTTGTATATACAGTAATCTTTCTCCAGAGGTAACTAGCTGCATGTATCCTGCAGAGGAAGGTTAAACAAACTGCAAATCCAAACAATATGTTCATTGAGTCACGTTTTTAGCTAAGCTAAAAATTGGCATGTGGGGGAGCTTTTTTTTAAATAGGGACACTGCTGTACTTAGTTTTCCAGAAAGACCTGAGGTTTTATTGTATTCCTTTGAAAAAGTGTTAATACCCCATTGGAATATACTGGCCCACATAACAAGTCTTATTTGATGTACTAAATTTAAAGTGCAACAGAGAAGTGGGGCCAAAAAGAGTCTCTGTCTACTTGACAGAAATTGTGAGCATCTACAGAATATAGATGTGAAGTGGCAGCATGGCCTAGCATAAGCATGTATGTATGATCACGTTACTAACACTAGGTATCAGTCTTTGCTGGCTGTCATTCAGTAGAAGTGCTCTATAAAGTGATGGCATTATTTTTTAGATGGTGATCAAATTTAATTTGATCTCAAGATGTAATATTGTCACCCTATATGTATTTTTTGCACTACTAATTATGTTTTTGAAGATGGTTTATAATCTTTTACAATGTATTACATTCTGAAATTCCTACAAGTATTAAAGCACCTGAGTTTTCACTAAGACATGAGACGCTACTTCTAGTGCTTTAGTGTAAAATGTGTTATGTCAATTGCCCCTGAACCATGTTTCAAATCTGAAGTAAGAACTGTCTAAATGCAACTTCAGTAAATTCTTTGATGCATTGGCATTAGCAGTACTGCTACTAAGACTTTAATAGCTGAATAGCTTTGGGGATAGAAATATACTCTGTGCAGCACTGTGACCCCACATAGAATAGCAATGACAACAAGAAGTATGAAGCAATTCTAGTTTTAATACAAGATTTGGATTTTGTGTTGCAATGTGAAGTCCTCTTTGAATGTGATGCAAGCATTTGTTTCTTACATACATCCCTCAATAAATGTGTAACCTTAGGCACATTCATTGCCTTAGAAAAATTTTAAAATAACAAAATACTTGCTGCTGTTACTTCAAAGAGCATCTTGTTATTAGTATCTTTACTCTTCAACATGATCTGTTATAAATGTTTTTAATACTTGGTTGTAAGAGATTGATTTCTGTCATTCTATTGTAAAAGGGGTCTTATGCTCACAGTATGTGTTCTGTATTTGTTTTGAGAAAGTGCATGCTTTATGATCAATAGTATTACACTGTGTACTTAATCAATCATGATTTAGAAATTTTATATATGCATTAATTAAAATAGATAAAAATCTTCATAGTTAATTATGCATTAACGTTGTTCAAAAAAACCTAACCGTAAGTGGGTACAAAAGCATATGAAATAATCATGCCTAAAAAAATTCTGTGTAACAACAATAAAAAAACTTTTTGATGATGATATTGGATACAATTCTTGGCCAGCAAAATTTGAAAATAAACAAACCCACAAGAAATTATACTTGCAAAATTCTTGAATAAATGATTGCTACTTGTCATGTAAAGCTTGAGGGTAAACTTATTGTGGAGATTCAGTTGCTCTGTTCTGTTAACACTAACAAGAGTTGTGTTGTTAAATTTGCCCGTTTAGAGCACTACAGATTAATGAAAAAATACTCTGGTTGCTGTATACTACATTTTGGGAACTCTCAGACTACCCAGATATTTGCCCATGCATTTTCAGCCTGCTGCACAATGATTTAGTTGGATGTTAGTACTGTGAGACAGTCTCCATGAAATCTTTCATTGTTTCATAGTTTATGTAGTGTGAGAATAGTAACTTGACAAACATATATGAAGTTGCGATGCTTTAAATTTAGCACTTCTGTCAAACTGATTCTTCCTGGTGTTTCTCATGTACTGTTATAAGGTGGTATGACTTATGATGCACAAGAAAATTCAGAAGCTCTTGTTTGGTGTAGATATCAGGCAGTGAAAAGTACAGATTGGTAGAGCAACTTGTAAGCACACCTTGATCACTGATCAGATTGAACTGGCATAAACTTCTGAAAAACAGATAAAGACTTAGGATGAATATATAGTGTCATGTTGGTATGCTCCCTATTTTGCATTAAAGTTCTAATTCTGCAACTGTCTATGCTGTATACAGCTAATGGACACCCTTGCTCCACTCTGGGGTAAACATGGTGACTTTCCAGCCAGGGATAGTCTAGAAATTAGTACATACCAGATCTGTGTGGCTCATTCTTCTCCTCTGTGTTCTCAATTAAGGTGGCACAGCTCTCCTTGCAGCTTGTTATCCTTTCATACAAACCCCAACATCTGCGTGCTTCACACACACACACACACAATGAAAAGGTATGTCTGGTGAACTGCAAACAGCTCTTTCATTAGTGTGCATGCCTCAAAGGAGCTATGATGTGTGTACAGAGGAGCTCAGGGCCCTCACCAGTGCCTGCAAGGGCTATGTGGTTACCCACAGCTTCGCTGGTAGGAATGTGTATCAGCAGTAATATAGAGGGATAGTGAAGCAAGCGGTATTGGTTAAGATTGAAGAAATTGAAAACTGCCTGTGAACATGTGGTGAGCAGGAACCAGACCATAGCTTTAGCCACTGATAGCTTCCTTATCTGTGGTGAAACCGGTGGAAGCTATGGACAAGGTGGGTCTGACCATCTATTGCCGGTGCCAAGGCCTATGCTGCCTATGGAGCTGTGGAGGACCCTCTGCTTGCAGATGGCCCTGGAGCCATCAAAGAAGGCCCAGTCATAGTGCTGAGCCGAGGGTGTAAGTAGCTTGTGCTTTGTCAAGGCCCAAAGTGTGTTATGCAGTCTCTCTATCTCATTTTTTCTCTTCTCATATTTATGTTTCCCATATGTTTAATTTATCTTTGTTTTCCATGTTCTCCTAGTAGCTGCTTTGGTAGCAATCCTTTAGGTAGGCCATTCTGTAATGGTAAATTTTGTACTGATCCTCTGAGAATGATTTTTCTTAGTATCTTAACTGAGGAAAAGCAGCTAGTAAAGAATGGGGTAGTAACAGAGAAGCAACAACATAACACTACTGAAAATACTATATAAGACATTGAGAAAATAAAGTACTTTGCCTGAAGAAAGCTTAGATGTATGACATGCATGTTAATGCTTCCTTATTCTCTTTTGAAGGATCACCGCTTTAATCATGAGATTGACAAACTGACTGGATACAAGACAAAGTCACTCATGTGCATGCCCATACGAAACAGTGATGGAGAGATTATTGGTGTTGCCCAAGCAATAAATAAGACTCCCGGAGGTGCCCCTTTTTCTGATGATGATGAAAAAGTAAGATTACCTTTACTTTTTTTTTTTAAATTTCTTTTGTAATTCAGTAGACTCTTGTAAAGATACTTAATCCAAATAAGTAAATTGCACAGCTCTTGTGTTAATGATGGTTTTCTAGAAGTGCTTAACATAAAACATATATTTTTATTGTTCTCAACATAAAACATGTATCTGTTCTGTAAATGTGGGAGATATTGTGACTGAAACGTCAACTTAATGGTCTCTAAATCTTATGTAGGCCTTTTTCATGTAGTAGATCTTAATAGGAAGACTTTTTTATTTTTGAAAACTTATCTGTAAGAATAAGTTTCTGGGGCAAAACTAACACAGGGACACTCCTAAGCTTGCTGACTTTAAAAATCGCCACCTTCTTTTAGTGCTGTCCATGGGACATGGACATGCTGTAGCATATGCAAAAGAAACTTTATTTTAGAGGAGATTATGCATATACAACTTTATGCTATTCTAAAGTATAGCAGACTTGCAAATGCCCATGAAAGGACAAAGAGGGCAGGAAGGGGACACTAGGCGTGTATATGAAGTGAAATTTGAAAAGTGAGCTGAAAAGGCAGGAGAATAGAGGGAGCCACAAGGAGGGAACTTGAATTAAAGAAAGTGGGGAAAATAGGAAATAGTCCTGTTGAAGGCAGATACATACAGCTGAGCGTGGAGGGAAAATGTGTGTAAAGCCAAAAGATGACTGGAGAAAAGAATGGCAGAGGGCAGCAAGCTGTGGAGGAACAGAACAGCAACTCTCTCTGCCCAGGAGTGAGAAATAGTCTCCTTCAAGCACATAATAGGGAAATACACTTCTGTGTATTAAAATAGTATTGAATATCATTTTTGTGGAGGCGTAGTTAGAGGCGGACTTTGCTCCTGAAAGTTTTTTGTTGATTCAAAAGCAGTTAATATTTGATGCGGAGCCATTGTTGGTATGTTACATACATGTTGACGTCTCTGTGCTATGACAAAAAGATGTTAAGTAATGCCTGTTGAAAATCCTGTCTCATTGGTTCATCTAAATAGACGGAGATGATTTTTAGAGTCAAGATAGCTTGACATGAATGAAATGCATTATAAAGCTAAACTAACAGTGGTTTATAAAGGCTGTGAAATATTGCGTAAATCAAACTCGTCTTCCATAGAAACCATAGTAATTGTATTGTTGAGTACTTCTTGAAGTTGCTGTTACATTATTATTTTTACTTGTTATATACTTACAGCAATACATTTAGAGCATTGTGCATAACAATTTCATAACTTGAAGCAATTGTTTGGTGAGAATAAAAATATGAATCTTTATATGAATAATGTCTGTTAATAGCATCATGCTCTGGTTTGCTGTGCAGTGGGAGTAATTCAAAATTGATTGCCTTTTTTGAAATATCAGTATGTGAAGGAACCTTCTGCAGTCCAGGTGGCAAAATCTTTGCCAAGTGAATTATTAATAAGTGGGTGCATTAAAGTTGAGAGAGAGTAAAAAGGAGTACTGATTATTTTTATACCTTGTATAAGTTATCAGATGTATTCTAACAGAAACAGTTATAAGCAAATATTTCTTTACATTTTTATTAGATTATTTAGCATAGCACAACTTTGCTATCAAAGTGGAGGTCTTCCAGCAGTTAATCTTAGCAACACCTACCTACATGTGAAGAGCCAGCTTGCTTGCTGTGTACCACTGTTTGCTTTTGGTGCTTTTCCTAAATCTGTTTCAACATTATATTCTGATCTGATGTGTTCTTGAGGTGCTTGTTAACTTCTTGTTAAGCTTCAAGCTTCAAATTCTCATTAAGACCTAGCCATTCGGATCCAAGTTGAAAGACTATACATGTTTGGATTATAATCTTCTTTAAAGTACATTCAACAAGTAAAAGGAGTGGAGGATAAATTAGGCTAACAGTAAGAGAGAAAGCTTATGGTTTCACAGACTAACAATGCAGACAGCTCAGCTGCCCAGTTACACATAGTACCATAGAGAGAGCTTTTAAAAAGCTTTTATAAATGCCAACTAACTGTGGTCACTCTTCACACCGACACTATTAGTAATTTTATAAAACTGAAAAATTAATTACAAGAGCAATACTCATTGCAGTGTGTATGTATATCCGGCATCATCTCTTGGTTAGATGTTTACTTCTAAGCGTGTGTTGAGTAACAAGGAAGAAGGTCACAGTCCTATCTTTGGCAGTATCACCTATTCTAGCACCACATTAAAGACAACTTTTCTGTGAAAAGCTTGTAAAAACTTTTTTCCATAAAAATAATTAGCTTTTAATTTCTGTTTCTGCAGGGTGTCTTTGTAACTGATTCTGCATAGTGACTTAGTTTGAATTAAGTAACTTTTAAAATAACTTTGTTTTCAGATGCTACTTTTTCAGACATCTGAAGTGAACCAGTACTTCTTAAATTGTTTCTTTATCAGTTATCTAAACTTGTGTAACCATTAGTTTGCTTCTGAATTACTTTTTGATTCTTGAAAATCTTGGATGTTGAATATTGATTTATTAGCATACAATAGAAATCTGGCAGTGTATGCTACAATGGCCAAATGCAAATTAAACAAAATGAGACCTTCTCTGAATAGCCTTTTTTCTGCACTTCTTTAGTAGTGCTCTCTGTGTAAAGGGAATTTTGTTTAAAATGCAGTCTTTATCATGGATACGACATTTGATTATCATACATTCAACTAGCAAAACAACTGTGTACATGTGAATTGTGTATTACATAAACGTATTAATGTAAATATTTGATGCCAGTACTAAGGCTGTGGCATTTGCTTCTGTTCAGTGACTGCTAAATATTATGTAAAATCAGCAAGTTGCCCATAATTTAATTGCCATCTTTATATTATTATTAATTAGTCATTTATATCACTATTATAATTATAAGCCTGTTACAACTCTTCAAGAATATATTAAATGGGTTCTTACGTGTAGAGTTTATGGAAAAAATAAATGAAAACATAACCGTTTTCGTGCCCTGTAATAGATCTTAGGTTTAAAAAAGCCTGGCAGTTCATGTGCTGTTATTTCCAAATCTGTGTTTTTAAGTTTCTTCACTCACTGATAACCTAGAAAGCATGACCTCTGGGGAAGCAAAAGAGCACATGCTTGCAGGAGAACATCTTGCAAGATTAGCAAAAGTTTTTTATCCTAATATCAGCAAAAGTGGTTGTGAGGAAAGGGGGCAAGCAGAAACTGGGAAATGCTTTTCAAAATAAGAAAAGATCTACCTGGGTATTGTGGTGGTTTGTGCAGAAAAGCCTGATGAGTAGCTGGCAAAAGATGTAAATTCAGCTTTATGTTGATGTTACGATTTCCGACAATTAGCAGCTCCTGAATGGTTAGAAAATGTAAATTACTTGTCCCCTTCCTCCCTCCCAAGCCCTCTCAAAGAAATGTCAATATCATTTAAGTCTGACTCTTGTTTGCAAGTGTCTATCCTCTCTTAGTATTTTGTGAAGCAATTAAAATAATCTGTTGGGTTTTTTTTTAACAAAGCTGCAAGATTATATTGTATAATGAAATGTCACTTGGGGGCGCTACTGTCTTGAGTCAATAGGAAACAAAGAATTATGTTTTCAATTAGAATTAAGTAGATGCTAGCATCATTTTTATGTACTCTTAGTTATTTTCAGGAAGTTAAGAGCAAATAAAATATTTAAGATTTGAGGAGTTTTAATGCTCCCAAGCTGTAACCAAGTTTATATTTTGCAATATGTAAAATGGAGTGTTTAGATTTCAGTTTTTCTAGTTTTTTTTCGTGGGAAACTTTCAGGTTTTTCTTTTACATCTCTGACCATGGTGATGATAACACAGCAGTAATAACAAGTCTAAGTGAATTTTCCACATGTAATGATTGTTTCCCACTGCCAAATTTCTTTTCTCCTTTTGGTGTAAGGGATGTTTCAGCCAATTCACTGTTTAATTGTGGAACTAGACTTGACAGCCACTGCCATGAGAGAAAATGTTCTGTCTTGCAATGTGTTTTCTCTCTCCAACATCAGTGGCTCAGTTGAACAGACTGATTTCGGAGGTTTCCAGTTTGATACAAACAATAGTAGAATACCGTATTACTTTTGCATAGCAGCCATCGCTATTAAATTATGTTGTGTAATTGGTAACTATTTGGAAAAATAGGCTGGTGGTATACTTTACATGTATTTTGCAAATGAAGACACCAGTTCATCTGCACAGACATGAAGTAGTAAGATGAAAAAACCAAACCCTTGAAAAGAACTGTGCACCCTGTATGCATTCCCAGTACTGTGCTGAAGATTCATTTAAGTATTTGTGCTGTTTGCTGGTGAGTCATACTTGTTCCAGGACTGGTGAGAAACTCAGCCTAACAAGAGCTTGATGGTCTTTAGTTTAGATTATTGTATGCCCTTTAGAGTCTTCTGAGATGCAGTGCCGAAGCAAACCTAATCATCCATCAACAAACAACAGCAGCAGCTCCACTGTCACTTAAACTGGTGTCCTGGTTCTCTCTGGCGCTGACGTCCTCCTACTCTGAAAGAAGTGAATCGACTGCAGGGAAACTATGCAGGATGGCCAGCTTGAATTTAAATTCTGCTTAACTTACTGAAAAGCAGTAGTTTCAATGCAGTGAGATCCCTCCTGGGAGGGGGAAGGAACAACTGGATTTGGTTGTCTGTGCTCTGTGGATAGTTTTGTTAAGAAATATATATATCCAGATTCCAGGATTCAGCTGGTTTATGTTTGGTTTGGGGGAGCTTGAAGATACGGTTCTCTCATGCTCCAACATTTCTATTTCTTACATTCCTAATCGTAGCCCTGTGATTCTGAATTGTCCAGTTTAATGTGCTATTCTTGGTCCATACTAGTTAAGGCTTAAATATATTCTATACTGGGTCTACCATAGTGATGAATGATTTGCAAGGATTTTGCTATACCTGCCAATTTGTTTTCTGTGAGTTTTTGCATGATGGGCTTAAAGTCACGCTGGCAGGTAGCAATTTCAAAGTCAGTCAGGATGGTTTCTTTATCTTAGGGAAGTAATCAACTGTAAATAAAACTACAAGGGAAGGCAGTGATCCAGAACAGGCAAGCATCTCTGACTGTTGTGAAAATGATGACCGCAGCTCTGTGAATGTGTGGAATTTACCAAAAAAGTCACCTGAAAATTATTTTGATGGGTCCACCTAGAAAGGAACATAAGAAACAAATTAGGTGAAGAATTTTTTTTGTTTCATATATTGCAATATGTGATAACCTCCTGCTAACATCTACCTTGGTTCTCTGAAAATCTGTGTGGGTGAGACTCCAAAAGCTATTATTTAAAATTGGCATAATCCTCAAAGGTATCATGTGGCCTGTATGTCACTTATGTCCCAACACAAGAGACGAATTTGCTGAAAGAAGGCAGAAAATAACAAAGACATTTGAAGGATGAAGGTGCTGAAGCACTACAACTATCTGGGAACACTCTAATGGTCTATTAGGCACAGTTCTCAAAAAGTACTTGCTACACAAATCTAAATTAAAATAAATCACAGTAGCTGAACTCTCTTGCTGGGGGAGTTTAACACAAATTTTCACTAGAATATTGGCTTTATGAAGGCAGCTTCACACCACTGGTTTGCAACCAATAGCACCAAATGACTGCCGTGACAAATATTTGAATGGACTTCTTTCAGTGATGGTTTCAAGTTAAGCTGAAAGTCTAGATTTCTTTTTAATTACAGAACTCTATAAATGTGCTTGAAACTTAACAAAAACATATCTGTGTTAATACCTCTGTTTTAAGACAATATTTCAATCAGACATCTTTATCTCTGAGGTATTGAAACATATCTAAGATGTGTCTTACAGTGATATTTTAGTGAACTATTTATTTTTTCAAATATAAATGTGTATTTTCCTAGGCTCAGGGGCTACTTTGTTGCTGTGTGTTTATGGTACATATTACACTAAATCCTTGATACCTGTTTGAGGCCTGTAGGTGCTATCATAAAACAAACACGTTGTCAGATTTGGCATCAGGAAGGGTTTCTCTGCAGAACAGTTCAGTGAAGGTTTTCGTAGTTTTTTTTGTGGGGGCTGGGGTTTTGTTCTTGTCTTGTACAATGGTGAGAGTGGGGAAGGTATCTGGATTCTCCCTGCAATTGCCAGCAGG
>NW_009209798.1:23334-27051 GCF_000690835.1 Fulmarus glacialis
ACCTGTCTTCCCACATTTCCTGTGCCTATATCTTCTTAAATAATTAGAGAGACTTGAACAAATAAGAGCTCTTGTCTGTAAACCTACACTGTCATTTGCCTGTTTCTAGTATTTGACTCAAAGCTCAATAAACTAAATGGAAGAATCTCTGCTGACTTCATGGGCCTTTAAACATCAAACTTCTGTCCATTTCTAGCATAGGAGCACTTCATTAAATGCAGACCCCCAAGTCTATTTTATGAAGCTTAAATTAATCCAGGTCAGAGCACTAGAGAAATTGGTCAAGGATCAGTTTTGGCTTCTGTATCCTTCCACTGGATGCAAACAGGCTCCAATAGGCCGAACAGTTTGTAGTAGACTGTGCTGTTGTTCAAACACCTCTGAGAGATCTCTATTCAGTAGACATAAAGATGACTGCTTAATTCCTTTTGTGAACATTCATTGAAAAGTCAGAAAACTGGAGACGTTGTTATGCCAAACCCTCCCAACACAACAAAGGTCAGAATCTCCTTCAAGTTAAGTTTAATTTTTTTTCTAGGAGATATTTTGTCAGCTGCCTATGAAGTTGCCTTTCAGCTTGAAAAAGGTGGTAAGATTTAGAAATGGTAGTCAGTCCTGGAAACTGAGCCATACAAAGAGCCATGAGACAGAATAAAACTTTCATAATATTTGTTGGATGCTTGTGGTCAAAAACTGGTTGGCACACGGAAGAACCCTGTATGCATTTCTTCCTATGTTGGGCCTCATGTCTATTCAGCTCTACAAGAACTGTGTTGAATCTCATCACAGTATGGGAGCTGCTGTTTTTAGGTACCCAAAGCTATGCTCAGGTTATGTTAAATCCATGCAGTAAATACATTAGATGATCTTCGAGTCTCTTGGAGCAACTATTTCAAATGGATTAGAGAATCACCAAGGTAGCATTGTAGTGGTTATTGTAAGGTGGCCTCTGCAACTGTGGAGGACTTCAGATGTTTTATTGCCTAAAATACAGACACAGAACCCTGAGCCTTCAACAGGCTGATGGTAATAGGCAGCTTTACAGCCTGAGTTATTAAGATTTTTTACTATTCAGTTTGGCAAATTGTGGAAGCAACCTGATTGATTTCATAGGAAATCGGAGCCCTTTTCTTCAGATGTGATGGCATTAAGTATTTGTATATAACGCAGCATTTGAGAACACATATTGCTGCTTTCCTTCATGCTTAGTTCAGTCATGTTATCAAAAATTATACTTGCAGTGACTTTTATTTATTATGTCCCTGTTTGACAAAACTCCAGTGGAGTTATGAGGATAAGTGATCCATTAGAGACAGTAATTATGAAGCATTCAGTAGTACCTTGGGTCTAAGTCTTACTAAGAGACCTTTGGGTCTTCCTGCAAATTCTGAAGCATAAATATAGCCCTGGAGCTTGTGCTCTGTTTTCCCCTTTCATTGGTATTCACAAGGGGTTGCAGCAGGCCTTGAGAAAGGAGTCCAGATCTCTACTGGTCAAATGCATGAATAGACTTCACAGGAAGACTGGTAATGCAACAAAATGCAGTGATCATGGGACTCCTTTGCCTTGCCTTTGTGCAGCCATACTATGTTCTTCAATGAGAAGCAGAATAGTGTAAAGGTTTCAACCGGAAGTCCAGAAGCCAAGAATTCCGCAGTTCTGATGGTCATTTTCAAACACTTCAGTAACTAGAAACTGTGATGTTAGTATTACTTTTATCTTTTTTATTAATACTATATTAATAGAATTTTAACTGAAATGCCTTGAGTACCAAAGCAACAATAATACAAGGGCTCAGGAGGATTAGAATTTTGTTTGGTTCATCTGTCAGCAGAAAGAAAGACAAAATAGTCTGAGGGCTATGTTGTGTATTTGTGTTACAGTGTAACTCTTAGGTACTGTCTATACAAGGGATTGACTAGAAAAGCTGGAGAAAAACATGTTATTACACTACCTAAGGAATAAAGTTTTTACCTTCAGCTGTCTTCCTTTTCTTGGCAATACTCCCTTAAACTAACTAAATTGTTCTGATCAAATGGCTCATTAGAAAAATCTTGTTTGCTTCAAATGAAACCTGCATTGGGGCCTTGTTATGGAAGCATGTAAAAGGAAACCTTTCTGGTTGGCAGCTGGTTGAAACCTTCATTTCTGACAATTACTGGAGATGTGCCCTGTGGGCTGGATGGGAGGACTTTGTCCCTAGTGAAGTGTTTTCTGAACTTCTGTCAGTCTGTTCGGTTCTCCATAGCTGTTCTTCATAATAACTTCAAGGCTTGATATACTTTTAGAAAATAGCATTTTGCATCTCTTGCGAATTGCTTATCTTTCCTGAAGCACAATGAAATGTTCATACTGCAGTTCTTGCCATCAAAAGTATTTCCCACTGGAATAGCGATGCTGAGCCTGTCTGTAGCTATAGGTTACATGATGAGATATTGAAAACTGCTTAGCAAATCACTTTGCTAAAAATTAAGCCAACCTCTGACCTTCAACATGTTATTACAGGCTTCATAAGAAACTGTAATTAAAACAGTATTCTGTCATTCTAGCACTGACTCACGGATACGCCCTTGGCCAAATAATTTTACAGTGGTCTCTTCTGAAACATAATTCTAAAAATGGCATTAGGTGGTTCCATATGTACTATTAGACTTTCCATTTTAAGTGTTCTTACTTTATAATAAGGAAATTATTTTCCCTCTTATTGAGCTCAGCCTGAGCTTTTGAAGCCTTGCTGAATGCTTTCTTTGCATGCAGCAGCTGTAGTCTGGACAGATCTGGTTAGAAAACAACAAAGTAATTTCACAAAAATCAGTTTCAGCTGTTTGTTTAATAGTCCCGGCTTTACATACAATATTTCTCATCTCCATGAAAATTGTGCCACCCTGCTGTCCTTGATTGGTTTGCAAAAGTGTAACTGGTCCATAATTTGTGAACTCCTGATTGTACGTTAGAAGGAACTCGGTCGTCCTCCATGCTGTCTTTGCAACTGCCAGGCTGAGAGATTCATGTCTACATCCCAGCAGTTGGAGTATGTAAGCAGCAATGTGGCTGTAATGCCTGCTGGGAGTGTATAGGAACGCGTTTCCCCTATATCTGGGAAAATGGCTATTTAATTCTGTGGCCACAGATGAATAGAACTCTTGTCCTCTTCTTTCATAGGAACATAAGAAAAGATTGGCCACCTCAGATGAAAGGTCTGTCTAACCCAGTGACCTTTCTCTGTCAGCTGCTGAAAGCAAATGCCTGGGATGATGCAGGCACAGGATGGTATTTCTCTTACGGCAAAAAGAGAGCCAAGGAGAATCTCCATCCTTTACTGGATGGGGTGGGGGGGTGGTGGTGGACATTGCCACCGAGGATGAGGAAAAGGCTGAGGTACTTAATGCCTTCTTTGCCTCAGTCTTTAATGGTCAGACCAATTACCCTCAGGGTATTCAGTCCCCTGAGCTTGAAGACAGGGACGGGGAGCAGGATAAACCTCCCATAATCCAAGAGGAAGCAGTTAATGACCTGCGATGCCACCTGGATGCTCACAAGTCTATGGGACCAGATGGGATCCACCCAAGGGTACCGAGGGAGCGGGGAGGGGGCGGGGAAACCAAAAAAAGCCACTCTCCATTTATCAGCAGTCCTGGTTAACAGGGGAGGTCCTGGATGACTCGAGGCTTGCCGACGTGATGCCCATATACAAGAAGGGTTGGAAGGAGGATCCAG
>NW_009209799.1:0-3185 GCF_000690835.1 Fulmarus glacialis
CCGCCAGCTCGTACGCGAGAATCCTTTTCTACGCGAGAATCCTTTTCAATAATTAGGGTTAGCTGCATCAGCCGTCACCAGGTGGGGCCAACGTGAGAGATGCTGACATGTTTCTGGAGGGAGAAGACATATTTTTCAACTTATTAGTGATGGATTTTTTAATAGGCAAATACCTGGGAAAGCACCCAGGTGAGTAAAGAATCTTCATCAGAAAATTAAGTGAATGGGGAGGAGAGATGCACTGTTACTGTTCCTTTTGGGGTCATTTTTTTCGAGTGCTTTCAGCCATATGCAAAGAAACTCCGCAAGGAATATATACAGCTTAAATGTATAAGGCAATGAATCATTGGTTATCACAGACAAATCCCACTACCTGCAGACTACAACCCTGGAGAGGGAAGGAGCAGGAGGAGCGTGTTAGGAAATGGAGTTGAAGGAAAAATCCTCAGTTGCTCATAGGTCACTCCTGTTACCTGCTCACAGTCTTAGGATTTTGAGGATACTCATGGGTGCTCCCCAGTTGGAACCTCTTGTAAAAGATGATCCAGTGGGGATCATCCAGAGGATGCAGAGGGATGAAGGAGGCATCTCAGCACCTGCTGCAGCTGGTAACTACATCCCAGGAACTTCCAGAGCTGCCCCAAGCAGAGGATGCCAAGCTGGGATCCCCCAGCAGCGCCTTTGGGGACAGTTTTTTTCTGCCCTGACTGTACAACCAGCACTCTGTTTCTCCCCAGGAGTCTCAGCCCAGTAAGAGCTTACTGTCATGCATACTTTTACCCTGATTCACTATAAAAACAAAGTTAAATGACCACGTCATCAGCCTGTCATTTCCCTGCACTAATGCCTGAACGTGCAAGCCAGTTTTGACCATATTTGACAATGAGGGGTGAAGGTATTAAAGACATAGGTCTTTATATTAAAGGCATGTATGTTTTATAATGGCATCGGGGAGTTGAGGGACACCCAGATTCACTGCCCCACAGAGCAAAAGGCTGCAGCAGCGGCTGAGCAGTCACCTGTCCTGCCAGCCAGAGCATCAACATACTGATACAGTAAGGGACACAGAAAGGTGTGGGGGTTTTGCACTGGGAACAGGAGGAGGGTACAGGAATCTGTAGGTGCCATGGGAAAAACAGATTCAGTCTTTCTTCCTATTATAAACCATCTTGTTTTCCCACAGTACAAGGAAAAGTGATTTCCTGGTAAAGAACTAATGGGTGGAATGTCAGGATGTATTCCTGCTTATTTGGGGATGCCACTGGATTTGGTAGGTGGAGGAAGTCTGGAAGGGTTTCTCCATAGTGGTGACATCTCAAATCCTCCCCTTGCTCCCCAGCACATACACACAGATACACACTCATACATACATATATACACACAGAACTAAAGTCTCACAAGTGACAGCTCAAAGTGTTTATTTATTTATTTGTTTGTTTATTTATTTATTTGTGGTGTCTTGTTGGAGTCAGACACCTCTCCATATACCTCACCCATTCAGCATGTCTCTGCATATTCCAGTTTACAGAGACCTGCCCACCTATGAAGGACCAAAACTCAAGAATTCGAGATAATAATTTGTCTGTGGTCTAAACAAAGGGACTCATCAATAAGATCTTCTTAAAAGAAGAACTCCTCGGTTCTTAGAAATGTTTGTGTATTAGCCTCACAGCTATTTCTCTCTCTTTTTCTTTTGCCACACCTGCGCATACACATATATATGCCCTGGAAGTACATGCAATGGAGACTTCCAAATTCAATTTATAAAGCGGGATTAAGAAGCACTAACCTCCCAAGGAAACATCTCAGTTGTATAAAACAAGCAAACCAGGCATCAACAAAAACAAAATGTCCAAATGAGCTCAGCAAAGCTTTTGCTATAGATACTTATACCCAGCTAAGTTCTCCACCTATTATGAACAAGGTACTTGTTAATTTACTTGATGCTTAACTTGAAAAATTGCTATATGCTAAGGACCTCGCAGATCCAGATCATACTGCACCTGGCAGATGAAGTGACACCTGAGTCGAAAAGCTGCTGCAAATTTGCTTTCCTGGAGGGGTTCGGGTTGTGTCAGCAGCCTCTCTCATTTCTGAGAGGGCCACCAGGTCTACAAGACAGGTTTTTAGCAAGAAACAGCCACCCTTGATTAGATATTGGGATTTTCTAGGTGCAGAGTGAACTCATATAAGTGTCCATACAGGAGTGCACGCTACCTCTTCACATTAGTGTGGTGGTGCATTCCCCCCCCCACCGCCCTTTTCCCTGGGCCGCTTGTTGATCTCAGAAATTCCCATGAAACCTCGGCCTTGGTGTACTGAGTCTGACGGTTGAGCGCTCCTTGACCATATCAGAAACTCTGCATGGCTGAGGCTGGGAACATACTCCCACTGCCTGGCCCAGGCGCCATCTTATCTGAGTTGTAGCTCATTTGTAACAACACTGAAACCTTCAGAATTTTAGTCACTACCGCCTTGGATTGTGGCCAGGATGGAAATTTACAGATAACTGAAGTCAATCATCTTGCGCACCTATAAATGGTAGTCCTAAGTGAGACCCTTTGAGCTCTCCTGGATGGCAGTGGGTTGTGCCCAGCATCAGATGAATGCTCCTCAGAGTTTGCGAACTCTCGAGTTTGCGATATTCGGAGGACCGTCACTGGCTGGCACGGGACCTGGGCTGTAATACTCCTCGAGGATCAACCCTTCGCCCGTTGAGAAATGCCAAGACATTATATGTGAGTATTTCACTGAACTCAAGGGGGATTTTTAACAGGTGTATCTTTGTATATTTATCCATCTTTGCGTCCGTGTGCCTCTGTGTGTGTATTGATGGAAGTACCTGCTAGCAAATATAGTCTGCTAAAATCTTACAATTGTGAATGAACCGTAGACTGCTGCTAAACACATAAATTTTAGACATACACCGTTGACCAAGTCTGAGACTAAGATTAGATCCAGCTGGGTCTTTGAACCTCGTGACTCAACGGGAGGGTCTCTCTTAAGCTTTTCGTTCTCGGCCTCGGTATAAATCATCCCAACTCAGTTCTAACATGATACCCTGGCTTCGGCTGGGATGGAGGGAATTTTCTTGCTAATAGTTGATATAGTGCTGTGTTTTGGATTTAGTATGAGAATAATGTTGATAACGCGCTGATGTTTTAGTTGTTGCTAAGTAGTGTTTA